>NC_048578.1:39685771-39705771 GCF_013265735.2 Oncorhynchus mykiss
ATTCAGGTACTTCTGTTAGTTACTGTAGCTCCTCTGTCTGCTAATATGGATTCAGGTCCTTATGTTAGTTACTGTAGCTCCTCTGTCTGCTAATATGGATTCAGGTACTGCTGTTAGTTACTGTAGCTCCTCTGTCTTCTAATATGGATTCAGGTCCTTATGTTAGTTACTGTAGCTCCTCTGTCTACTAATATGGATTCAGGTACTTCTGTTAGTTACTGTAGCTCCTCTGTCTACTAATATGGATTCAGGTACTGCTGTTAGTTACTGTAGCTCCTCTGTCTGCTAATATGGATTCAGGTACTTCCGTTAGTTACTGTAGCTCCTCTGTCTACTAAGATGGATTCAGGTACAGCTGTTAGTTACTGTAGCTCCTCTGTCTGCTAATATGGATTCAGGTCCTTATGTTAGTTACTGTAGCTCCTCTGTCTACTAAGATGGATTCAGGTACAGCTGTTAGTTACTGTAGCTCCTCTGTCTGCTAATATGGATTCAGGTACTTCTGTTAGTTACTGTAGCTCCTCTGTCTGCTAATATGGATTCAGGTCCTTATGTTAGTTACTGTAGCTCCTCTGTCTGCTAATATGGATTCAGGTCCTTATGTTAGTTACTGTAGCTCCTCTGTCTGCTAATATGGATTCAGGTACTGCTGTTAGTTACTGTAGCTCCTCTGTCTTCTAATATGGATTCAGGTCCTTATGTTAGTTACTGTAGCTCCTCTGTCTACTAATATGGATTCAGGTACTTCTGTTAGTTACTGTAGCTCCTCTGTCTACTAATATGGATTCAGGTTCTTCTTTGTGGTTATTGTTAGTGTACATGCCGTATACCTCTGGTTTCCTTGACGCTGGAAGTGGCCCTTACATCCATCAATGCTATTATTTAGCTGCTAGGGACACGTGCTGGATTAGGGTTATTGTCAACGTATGTTATTGACTATATGTGACCGGTTTCAGGAAGATTGGCGTATGTTGCAAGTCACTTCTTCACAGGAGATTCATTTGAACAAATTATTATTATTTTCAATCCCAATGCGTTTTATGGCAGGTAATCCTTCTGGAGCATGTGAGATCCTGGAACATGTGAGCTCCTGGAACATGTGAGCTCCTGGAACATGTGAGATCCTGGAACATGTGAGCTCCTGGAACATGTGAGCTCCTGGAACATGTGAGCTCCTGGAACATGTGAGCTCCTGGAACATGTGAGCTCCTGGAACATGTGAGATCCTGGAACATGTGAGATCCTGGAACATGTGAGCTCCTGGAACATGTGAGCTCCTGGAACATGTGAGCTCCTGGAACATGTGAGCTCCTGGAACATGTGAGCTCCTGGAACATGTGAGATCCTGGAACATGTGAGATCCTGGAACATGTGAGCTCCTGGAACATGTGAGCTCCTGGAACATGTGAGCTCCTGGAACATGTGAGATACTGGAACATGTGAGATCCTGGAACATGTGAGCTCCTGGAACATGTGAGCTCCTGGAACATGTGAGCTCCTGGAACATGTGAGCTCCTGGAACATGTGAGCTCCTGGAACATGTGAGCTCCTGGAACATGTGAGATCCTGGAACATGTGAGATCCTGGAACATGTGAGCTCCTGGAACATGTGAGCTCCTGGAACATGTGAGATCCTGGAACATGTGAGCTCCTGGAACATGTGAGATCCTGGAACATGTGAGCTCCTGGAACATGTGAGCTCCTGGAACATGTGAGCTTTCATGAGCCTTAATAACAAACGTATATGCCATCTGTAAATACGAATAGAATTTCTTAAACGACCAGCCCTAGTTGATTTAGCTACGGAAAAATAAATAACCTTCTCTTCATGGAGAACTGCAAAAGGGTTGCTATTGTTCTCAACAACATGGCTTCCCTAAATTTAGCAGGCGCTATCGATAAATATCAGTGGGAATAAGTTGTGATGGACTACTTTACTTTCTCCACACAGACAGTGTGAACTGGAGTGACTTGACACAACGGGAAAAACAAGTGTTGATCCAGATATTCTACGTTTTTAGTTTTTGTCAGAAAGATGCTTTCACTGCAAGTTAAAGGGTACTGTTAACTAGCTAGTAAACGTTAGCCTGTTAGCTAGCTAGTGAATGTTAGCCTGTTAGCTAGCTAGTGAACGTTAGCCTATTAGCTAGCTAGTGAACGTTAGCCTGTTAACTAGCGAGTAAACGTTAGCCTGTTAGCTAGCGAGTGAACGTTAGCCTGTTAGCTAGCTAGTGAACGTTAGCCTGTTAGCTAGCTAGTGAACGTTAGCCTGTTAGCTAGCTAGTAAACGTTAGCCTGTTAGCTAGCTAGTGAACGTTAACCTGTTAGCTAGCTAGTGAACATTAGCCTGTTAGCTAGCTAGTGAATGTTAGCCTGTTAGCTAGCTAGTGAACGTTAGCCTGTGGCTGGGAGGTGATTATGTGGCTGGGAGGTGATTATAGCATTTCTTTCACATGACCCATCAATTTAGTCAACTGTGTCTGGGTAAGAATCATCTAATAATTATAAAATACTGCTAAAATATTTTTTATATGGACACATTTTATATTGCTACTATTGGGGCGGCAGGTAGCCTAGTGGTTAAAGCGTTGGACTAGTAACCGAAAGGTTACCAGATTGAATCTCTGAGCTGACAAGGTAAAAACCTGTCGTTCTGCCCCTGAATAAGGCAGTTAACCCACTGTTCCCTGGTAGGCCGTCATTGTAAATAAGAATCTGTTTGTTCTTAACTGACTTGCCTAGTTAAATAAAGAAGCAAATATGCAAGTAACCATTTCATTTCACTGTACTGTTTACACCGTCTGTATCCGGTTCACGTGACAAATACACTTTCTATTGTGAAGAACAACATGACCTGCACCAAAGTCAGATTAGGATATAGGCCAAGGACTAGATCAACTACTTTTTGCTACTATTTTCACCACCTTTAGTCTCAAAATCTTTGGTTGTTTTTCTACACTACCTCACTCTGTTTAGCACATGGCCTCACATGTGAATCCTTAATGAGGTGGGTGGGGCTAAGGATTAGGAGGCTGTGAACGATGCTGAATGGGTGTCGACAAGGAAGAGCTCTCCAGTAGGTACCAAAATATTCAAGGGCCATTTTCTCAAATGTGGGGTTACAAGTTTATCGACATTCAAAGCAAAATTACTGTCTCATTGTTCCTCAACTGCAATGTATGATAAACCATTTTCTATCTCTAAATATCTACTTTCATCCAATGTACAAAAAAAACATTTCAAATTTTGCTACATAAGACCTAGGGCTGACCCCATTTAGTCGACTGGTCGATTGTCTGGTCGACCAAGATTTCTTTAGTTGAGCAATCACTAGAAAAAAATGTCATGGCACCTGTCTGATTCACGCCTGTCTTTTACCAAAAGTGAGGTTACTAGTTTGTTAACTTTGAAACCAGAATTACATTTTTCATTGTTCCTCAACTGCAACTCAACTAAACCATTTTCTAGCTCTGAGTCTCTACTTTTATAAAATGTAAAAAAACACAATTTCAAATGTTGTTACACAAGACCGAATTGAAGTGGTGGGTCACATACAGTCTATTTTGTTCAAATATTCATTTTTTGTTGTTGTTGCTGCTACAGTCGTGATGGAAACACTATGTATTTTCCAGCTCTGAGAGCAAAACGCTCGGACATTTACGAATGGACAATCTGACAACACTCTGGATTTAAGAACGCCCAGAGTGCACTCTGGCACTCCAGATTGAATTTACGAACACACCCAAAATCATATGATGTCTAGCTAGTAATTTGTTGTGCTAGCAAAGGGTTGCATAGCGACATCAGTATACTAAAATGAACTAATAGAATATACACTGCTCAAAAAAATAAAGGGAACACTAAAATAACACATCCTAGATCCGAATGAATGAAACATTCTTATTAAATACTTTTTTCTTTACATAGTTGAATGTGCTGACAACAAAATCACACAAAAATGATCAATGGAAATCACATTTATCAACCCATGGAGGTCTGGATTTGGAGTCACACTCAAAATTAAAGTGGAAAACCACACTACAGGCTGATCCAACTTCGATGTAATGTCCTTAAAACAAGTCAAGGCCTCCACGTGCCTGTATGACCTCCCTACAACGCCTGGGCATGCTCCTGATGAGGTGGTGAATGGTCTCCTGAGGGATCTCCGCCCAGACCTGGACTAAAGCATCCACCAACTCCTGGACAGTCTGTGGTGCAACGTGGTGTTGGTGGATGGAGCGAGACATGATGTCCCAGATGTGCACAATTGGATTCAGGTCTGGGGAACGGGCGGGCCAGTCCATAGTATCAATGCCTTCCTCTGGCAGGAACTGCTGACACACTCCAGCCACATGAGGTCTAGCATTGTCTTGCATTAGGAGGAACCCAGGGCAACCGCACCAGCATATGGTCTCACAAGGGGTCTGAGGATCTCATCTCGGTACCTAATGGCAGTCAGGCTACCTCTGGCGAGCACATGGAGGGCTGTGCGGCCCCCAAAATAAATGCCGCCCCACACCATGACTGACCCACCGCCAAACCGGTTATGCTGGAGGATGTTGCAGGCAGCAGAACATTCTCCACGGTGTCTCCAGACTCTGTCACGTCTGTCACATGTGCTCAGTGTGAACCTGCTTTCATCTGTGAAGAGCACAGGTCGCCAGTGGCGAATTTGCCAATCTTGGTGTTCTCTGGCAAATGCCAAACGTCCTGCATGGTGTTGGGCTGTAAGCACAACCCCCACCTGTGGACATCGGGCCCTCATACCACCTTCATGGAGTCTGTTTCTGACCGTTTGAGCAGACACATGCACATTTGTGGCCTGCTGGAGGTCATTTTGCAGGGCTCTGGCAGTGCTCCTCCTGCTCCTCCTTGCAGAAAGGCGGAGGTAGCGGTCCGCTGCGGGGTTATTGCCCTCCTACGGCCTCCTCCACGTCTCCTGATGTACTGGCATGTCTCCTGGTAGCGCCTCCATGCTCTGGACACTACGCTGACAGACACAGCAAACATTCTTGCCACATCTCGCATTGATGTGCCATCCTGGATGAGCTGCACTACCTGAGCCACTTGTGTGGGTTGTAGACTCCGTCTCATGCTACCACTAGAGTGAAGGCACCGCCAGCATTCAAAAGTGACCAAAACATCAGCCAGGAAGCATAGGAACTGAGAAGTGGTCTGTGGTCCCCACCTGCAGAACCACTCCTTTATTGGGGGTGTCTTGCTAATTGCCTATAATTTCCACCTGTTGTCTATGCCATCTGCATAACAGCATGTGAAATGTACTGTCAATCAGTGTTGCTTCCTACGTGGACAGTTTGATTTCACAGAAGTGTGATTGACTTGGAGTTACATTGTGTTGTTTAAGTGTTCCCTTTATTTTTTTGAGCAGTGTATATACTGGGACTGAGTAGCAGGCAGTTTACTCTGGGCACCTTATTCATCCAAGCTACTCAATACTGCCCCCAGCCATAAGAAGTATATAGAATGTAGTATGCTGTACGTTGGTATGGGTATTTGAACACAGCATATGTCGTTTTTGTGAATCGTTCCTTAAAGTTCCAAGGGCAGTAAGTGACATCAAGTTATAGACGACGGTGCATTATAGAGATGGCACCATGGTGATGGAAGAGAACCTTCCAGAGACGGACCTAATTGTACAAGACCTCACAACACTTATACAACACTGACTCCTTCACCTCATAGTGTTATCCCTAATATGAACACTCTCTCTGCGGTGCTTTAGCCCATTCCTAGTCTTTAATTAGTCCAAATGGTACTCTGTGAATTAGTGAAAACCGCCCAGTAACACAGCAGCAGTGTGTTAAGATAATTGCTCCTGAATCAAATGAACACTTTTTAATGAACCTGTTAATTAAAACAGTCACGTCTGGATTGAAGGGGTATGTGATGTGTTAAGATAAAAATATAAGGTGTAAAAACATAACTTTATTAATTGAAGACGATAACACGATTTCACATCTATAACCATTTAGCAGATTCTTTAGTGGCGTGGAAATGAAACGTTAGAAAATGTTATGGTGTGAGAATCTGAATCAAACTTGTAGATTAGAATACTGGCCTGCTTCATGATGTAATTCACTTTATGTTGATTAGAATACTGGCCTGGTTCATGATGTAATTCACTTTATGTAGATTAGAATACTGGCCTGTTTCATGATGTAATTCACTTTATGTAGATTAGAATACTGGCCTGCTTCATGATGTAATTCACTTTATGCTGATTAGAATACTGGCCTGCGTAATGATGTAATTCACTTTATGTTAATTAGAATACTGGCCTGCTTCATGATGTAATTCACTTCATGTTAATTAGAATACTGGCCTGTTTCATGATGTAATTCACTTCATGTTAATTAGAATACTGGCCTGCGTAATGATGTAATTCACTTCATGTAGATTAGAATACTGGCCTGGTTCATGATGTAATTCACTTCATGTTAATTAGAATACTGGCCTGCGTAATGATGTAATTCACTTCATGTAGATTAGAATACTGGCCTGGTTCATGATGTAATTCACTTTATGTTGATTAGAATACTGGCCTGCTTCATGATGTAATTCACTTCATGTAGATTAGAATACTGGCCTGCTTCATGATGTAATTCACTTGATGTAGATTAGAATACTGGCCTGTTTCATGATGTAATTCACTTCATGTAGATTAGAATACTGGCCTGCTTCATGATGTAATTCACTTGATGTAGATTAGAATACTGGCCTGTTTCATGATGTAATTCACTTCATGGTGATTAGAATACTGGCCTGTTTCATGATGTAATTCACTTCATGGTGATTAGAATACTGGCCTGTTTCATGATGTAATTCACTTCATGGTGATTAGAATACTGGCCTGGTTCATGATGTAATTCACTTTATGTTGATTAGAATACTGGCCTGTTTCATGATGTAATTCACTTGATGTAGATTAGAATACTGGTCTGTTTCATGAAGTAATTCACTTCATGGTGATTAGAATACTGGCCTGTTTCATGATGTAATTCACTTCATGGTGATTAGAATACTGGCCTGTTTCATGATGTAATTCACTTCATGGTGATTAGAATACTGGCCTGGTTCATGATGTAATTCACTTTATGTTGATTAGAATACTGGCCTGTTTCATGATGTAATTCACTTGATGTAGATTAGAATACTGGCCTGTTTCATGAAGTAATTCACTTCATGGTGATTAGAATACTGGCCTGTTTCATGATGTAATTCACTTCATGGTGATTAGAATACTGGCCTGGTTCATGATGTAATTCACTTCATGGTGATTAGAATACTGGCCTGTTTCATGATGTAATTCACTTCATGGTGATTAGAATACTGGCCTGGTTCATGATGTAATTCACTTTATGTATATTAGAATACTGGCCTGGTTCATGATGTAATTCACTTTATGTTGATAGATAAATACATTAACAGAACCAACAACCCTCTGGAGTATAGTGCATCCCAAGTGGCACCCTATTCCCTATATAGTGCACTACTGTTGACCATGGTGGCACCCTGTTCCCTATATAGTGCACTACATTAAACCAGAGCTCTCTGGGCCCCAGTCAACAGTAGTGCATGGGAATAGGTGACATTGAGACGCAGACTTTAACTGTCCTGTAGGGACTTCTCATCTGTTACCTTCCTAAATAGCCTCATCAAACTGTTTCACAGTCCATCTTAACGACGGATCGCAGCAGGACGACGAGGCACACACACACACACACACACACACACACACACACACACACACAAGACTGCTAAATAGCTAACTAAGTGGATACATGTAGTGTCTGTATTGATTATTTGTATTTTTTGCACTGTCTCTATGCACACTCTAGACACTGTCTCTATGCACACTACACACTATACACACTGTCTCTATGCACACTACACACTGTCTCTACGTACCCTCTACACACTGTCTCTATGCACACTACACACTGTCTCTACGTACACTCTACACACTGTCTCTATGCACACTCTACACACTGTCTCTACGTACACTCTACACACTGTCTCTATGCACACTCTACACACTGTCTCTATGCACACTCTACCCACTGTCTCTATGCACAGTCTACACACTGTCTCTATGCACACTCTACAAACTGTTTCCATGCACACTCTACACACTGTCTCTATGCACACTCTACACACTGTCTCTATGCACACTCTACACACTGTCTCTATGCACACTCTACACACTGTCTCTATGAACACTGTACACACTCTACACACTGTCTCTATGCACACTCTACACACTGTCTCTATGCACACTCTACACACTGTCTCTATTCACACTCTACACAATGTTCCCATGCACACTCTACACACTGTCTCTATGCACACTCTACAAACTGTCTCTATGCACACTCTACACACTATACACACTGTCTCTATGCACACTCTACACACTGTCTCTATGCACACTCTACACACTGTCTCTGCACACTCTACACACTGTCTCTATGCACACTCTAAACACTGTCTCTATGCACACTGTACACACTATACACACTGTCTCTATGCATACTCTACACACTGTCTCTATGCACACTTTACACACTGTCTCTATGCATACTCTACACACTGTCTCTATGCACACTTTACACACTGTCTCCATGTACACTCTACACACTGTCACTATGCACACTCTACACACTGTCTCTATGCACACTGTACACACTATACACACTGTCTCTATGCACACTCTACACACTGTCTCTATGCAGACTACACACTGTCTCTATGCATACTCTACACACTGTCTCTATGCACACTCTACACACTGTCTCTATGCACGCTTTACACACTGTCTCCATGTACACTCTACACACTGTCTCTATGCACACTCTACAGACTGTCTCTATGCATACTCTAAACACTGTCTCTATGCACACTCTACACACTGTCGCTATGCACACTCTACACACTGTCTCTATGCACACTCTACACACTGTCTCTATGCACACTCTACACACTGTCTCTATGAACACTGTACACACTCTACACACTGTCTCTATGCACACTCTACACACTGTCTCTATGCACACTCTACACACTGTCTCTATTCACGCTCTACACAATGTTCCCATGCACACTCTACACACTGTCTCTATGCACACTCTACACACTGTCTCTATGCACACTCTACAAACTGTCTCTATGCACACTCTACACACTGTCTCTATGCACACTCTACACACTATACACACTGTCTCTATGCACACTCTACACACTGTCTCTATGCACACTCTACACACTGTCTCTGCACACTCTACACACTGTCTCTATGCACACTCTAAACACTGTCTCTATGCACACTCTACACACTGTCTCTATGCACACTGTACACACTATACACACTGTCTCTATGCATACTCTACACACTGTCTCTATGTACACTTTACACACTGTCTCCATGTACACTCTACACACTGTCTCTATGCACACTCTACACACTGTCTCTATGCACACTGTACACACTATACACACTGTCTCTATGCACACTCTACACACTGTCTCTATGCAGACTACACACTGTCTCTATGCATACTCTACACACTGTCTCTATGCACACTCTACACACTGTCTCTATGCACACTCTACACACTGTCTCTAAGCACGCTTTACACACTGTCTGTATGCACACTCTACACACTGTCTCTATGCACACTCTACACACTGTCTCTATGCACACTCTACACACTCTACACACTGCCTCTATGCACACTCTACACACTGCCTCTATGCACACTCTACACACTCTACACGCTGTCTCTATGCACACTCTACACACTGTCTCTATGCACACTCTACAAACTGTCTATATGCACACTCTACACACTGTCTCTATGCACACTGTCTCCATGTACACTCTACACACTGTCTCTATGCACACTCTACACACTGCCTCTATGCACACTCTACACATTCTACACGCTGTCTCTATGCACACTCTACACACTGTCTCTATGCACACTCTACAAACTGTCTATATGCACACTCTACACACTGTCTCTATGCACACTGTCTCCATGTACACTCTACACACTGTCTCTATGCACACTCTACACACTGTCTCTATGCATACTCTACACACTGTCTCTATGCATTCTCTACACACTGTCTCTATGCACACTCTACACACTGTCTCTATGCACACTCTACACACTGTCTCTATGCATACTCTACACACTGTCTCTATGCACACTCTACACACTGTCTCTATGCACACTCTACACACTGTCTCTATGCACACTCTACACACTGTCTCTATGCACACTCTACACACTGTCTCTATGCACGCTTTACACACTGTCTCCATGTACACTCTACACACTGTGGGCGGCAGGGTAGCCTAGTGGTTAGAGCGTTGGACTAGTAACCGGAAGGTTGCGAGTTCAAACCCCCGAGCTGACAAGGTACAAATCTGTCGTTCTGCCCCTGAACAGGCAGTTAACCCACTGTTCCCAGGCCGTCATTGAAAATAAGAATTTGTTCTTAACTGACTTGCCTGGTTAAATAAAGGTAAAATAAAATAAAAACTGTCTCTATGCACACTCTACAGACTGTCTCTATGCATACTCTAAACACTGTCTCTATGCACACTCTACACACTGTCGCTATGCACACTCTATACACTGTCTCTATGCACACTCTACACACTGTCTCTATGCATACTCTACACACTGTCTCCATGCACACTCTAAACAC
This sequence comes from Oncorhynchus mykiss, assembly GCF_013265735.2. NCBI lineage: Eukaryota > Metazoa > Chordata > Actinopteri > Salmoniformes > Salmonidae > Oncorhynchus > Oncorhynchus mykiss. Next base: position 39,696,509 of record NC_048578.1, read on the forward strand.
TCTACACAATGTCTCTATGCACACTCTACACACTGTCGCTATGCACACTCTACACACTGTCTCTATGCACACTCTACACACTGTCTCTACTTACACTCTACACACTGTCTCTATGCACACTCTACACACTGTCTCCATGCACACTCTACACACTGCCTCTTTGCTCATTCTACACACTGTCTCTATGCACACTCTACACACGCTACACAATGTCTCTATGCACACTCTACACACTGCCTCTATGCACACTCTACACACTGCCTCTATGCACACTCTACACACTGTCTCTATGCACACTCTACACACTGTCTCCATGCACACTCTACACACTGCCTCTTTGCTCATTCTACACACTGTCTCTATGCACACTCTACACACGCTACACACTGTCTCTATGCACACTCTACACACTGTCTCTATGCACACTGTACACACTCTACACACTGTCTCTATGCACACTCTACACACTGTCTCTATGCACACTCTACACACTGTATCTATGCACACTCTACACACTGTCTCCATGCACACTCTACACACTGCCTCTATGCACACTCTACAAACTCTACACAATGTCTCTATGCACACTCTACACACTGTCTCTATGCACACTCTACACACTGTCTCTTTGCACACTCTATACACTGTCGCCATGCACACTCTACACACTGTCGCCATGCACACTCTACACACTGCCTCTATGCACACTTTACACACTCTACACACTGTCTGTATGCACACTCTACACACTGTCTCTATGCACACTCTACACACTGTCTCTATGCACACTCTACACACTCTACACACTGCCTCTATGCACACTCTACACACTGCCTCTATGCACACTCTACACATTCTACACGCTGTCTCTATGCACACTCTACACACTGTCTCTATGCACACTCTACAAACTGTCTATATGCACACTCTACACACTGTCTCTATGCACACTACACACTGTCTCTATGCACACTGTCTCCATGTACACTCTACACACTGTCTCTATGCACACTCTACACACTGTCTCTATGCACACTCTACACACTGTCTCTATGCATACTCTACACACTGTCTCTATGCATTCTCTACACACTGTCTCTATGCACACTCTACACACTGTCTCTATGCACACTCTACACACTGTCTCTATGCATACTCTACACACTGTCTCTATGCACACTCTACACACTGTCTCTATGCACACTCTACACACTGTCTCTATGCACACTCTATACACTGTCTCTATGCACACACTACACACTGTCTCTATGCATACTCTACACACTGTCTCCATGCACACTCTAAACACTCTACACAATGTCTCTATGCACACTCTACACACTCTACACACTGTCGCTATGCACACTCTACACACTGTCTCTATGCACACTCTACACACTGTCTCTACGTACACTCTACACACTGTCTCTATGCACACTCTACACACGGCCTCTATGCACACTCTACACACTGTCTCTATGCACACTCTACACACTGTCTCTATGCACACTGTACACACTCTACACGCTGTCACTAAGCACACTCTACACACGGTCTCTATGCACACTCTACATACTGTATCTATGCACACTCTACACACTGTCTCTATGCACACTCTACACAATGTCTCTATGCACACTCTACACGCTGTCTCCATGCACACTCTACACACTGCCTCTATGCACACTCTACAAACTCTACACAATGTCTCTATGCACACTCTACACACTGTCTCTATGCACACTCTACACACTGTCTCTTTGCACACTCTACACACTGTCGCCATGCACACTCTACACACTGTCGCCATGCACACTCTACACACTGCCTCTATGCACACTTTACACACTCTACACACTGTCTGTAAGCACACTCTACACACTGTCTCTATGCACACTCTACACACTGCCTCTATGCACACTCTACACATTCTACACGCTGTCTCTATGCACACTGTCTCTATGCACACTCTACACACTGTCTCTATGCACACCATACACACTGTCTCTATGCACACTTTACACACTGTCTCTATGCACACTTTACACACGGGCTCTATGCACACTCCACACACTGTCTCTATGCACACTCCACACACACAGCAGGTTATCTATATACAGAATAGGACTGAGACAAGCAATTTTCACCTCCTCTCTCTCTCTCTCTCTTTCTCTCTCTTCAATTTAATTAAGGGCATTATTGGCATGGGAAACATATGTTAACATTGCCAAAGCAAGTGAACTAGAGAATAAACACAATTGAAATAAACAGTCAAATTTATAGTACACATTACACTCACAAAAGTTCCAAAAGAATAGAGACATTTCAAATGTCATATTATGTCTATATACTGTACGATGTATGATGTGCAAATAGTTAAAGTACAAAAGGAAAAATGTATAAACATACATTTCTAATGGTGTTTGTTCTTCACTGGTTGCCCTTTTCTTTTGGCAACAGGTTACAAATCTTGCTGCTGTGATGGCGCACTGTGGTATTTTACCCATTACATAGGGTAGCTTATCAAAATTGGGTTTATTTTCTTCAAATTCTTCATGGGTCGGTGTAATTTGAGGAAAATATGTGTCTCTAATATACATTTGGCAGGAGGTTAGGAAGTGCAGCTCAGTTTCCATCTCATTTTGTGGGCAGTGAGCACATAGCCTGTCTTCTCTTGAGAGCCAGGTCTGCCTACGGCGGCATTTCTCAATAGCAAGGCAATGCTCACTGAGTCTGTCCATAGTCAAACCTTTCCTTCATTTTGGGTCAGTCACAGTGGTGAGGTTTTCTGTTTAGGGCCAAATAGCATTCTAGCCTGTTGCGACTCTAGGGGCAGTATTTTCATTTTTGGAAAAAAAACGTTCCCGTTTTAAACGGGATATTTTGCCAGGACAAGATGCTAGACTATGCATATAATTGACAGCTTTAGAAAACACTCTAACGTTTCCAAAACTTGTCTGTGAGTATAACAAAACTGATGTTGCAGGCGAAAGCCTGAAAAAAATCCAATCCGGAAGTGCCCCTTATTTTGAAAGCGCTGCGTTCCAATGAGTCCCTATTGAGCTGTGAATGTCCTATCAACGAGCTTACGCTTTCTACATATTCCCCAAGGTGTCTACAGCATTGTGAAGTAGTTTTACACATTTATGTTGAAGAATAGCTGTAGGCGGGTACATTGCGTAAGTGGTCACATGGTGGCTCCGAGAGATATTCTCGCGTAAAATTCAGAGGTAGCCATTACTCCAATCGGTCCTACTGAAAAACTAATTCTCCCGACGGATATATTATCGAATAGATATTAGAAAAACACCTTGAGGATTGATTATAAACAACGTTTGCCATGTTTCTGTCTATATTATGGAGCTAATTTGGAATATATTTCGCCGTTTTCGTGACTTCAATTTCCGGGCGATTTCTCAGCCAAACGTGAAGAACAAACGGAGATATTCCGCCTACAAAAAATAATATTTTGAGAAAAAAATTAACTTTGGCTATCTATCTGGGAGTCTCGTGAGTGAAAACATCCGAAGCTCATCAAAGGTAAACGATTTAATTTGATTGCTTTTCTGATTTTCGTGACAAGGTTGCCTGCTGCTAGCAAGGCATAATGCTATGCTAGGCTATCGATAAACTTACACAAATGCTTGTCTAGCGTTGGCTGTAAAGCATATTTTGAAAATCTGAGATGACAGGGTGAACAAAAGGCTAAGCTGTACTTCCAATATATTTCACTTGTGATTTTCATGAATAGGAAGATTTTCTAGGAAGATTTATATCCGTTGCGTTATGCTAATTAGTGTCAGGCGATGATTACGCTCCCGGACCCGGGATGGGGAGTGACAAGAAGCTAGCTTGCTCAGTATTTTGGTTAATTCTTTCCAATGTGTCTGTCATGTGTGCTCCCTCTCCGGCCTATAGGGCACCAGGCTGCCTGTTATGGCACACACCTGTCACCATCGTTACGCGCACCTGTGAGTAATCAGACTCACTCGGACTCTATCACCTCCCTGATTACCTTCCCTATATATGTCACTCCCTTCGGTTCCTTCCCCAGACGTTATCGTTTCTGTTCCAGTGTCATATATATAATGTTGTGTTTATTTATTAAAACACTCACTCCCTGAACTTGCTTCCTGACTCTCAGCACACATCGTTACAGTGTCAAGTAATTGTCTTTTAGTTTTTTCAATGGTTGGGTCTGTGATGCTGTCCTGGGTCTGTTTGTGTTTGTGAACAGAACGCCAGGAACAGCTTGCTTAAGGGACTCTTCTCCTGGTTCATCTCTCTGTAGGTGATGGCTTTGTTATGGAAGGTTTGGGGATTTCTTCCTTTTAGGTGGTTGTAGAATTTAGCGGCTCATTTATGGAATTTGATAGTTAGTGGGTATCGGCCTACTTCTGCTCTGCATTCATTATTTGGTGTTCTACGTTGTACACAGAGGACATTTTTGCAGAATTATGCATGCAGAGTCTCAATTTGTTACTTGTCCCAATTTGTGAATTCTTGATTGGTAAACGGACCCCAGACCTCACAACCATAAAGGACAATGGGTTCTATAGCTGATTCAAGTATTTTTAGACAGATCCTAATTGGTTTGTTGAATTTTATGTTCCTTCCTCTCAGATCACAGCTTTGTGGAAGTTACCTCACGCTGATGTTTAGGCCGAGGTATGTATAGTTTTTTTGTGCGCTCTAGGGCAATGGTGTCTAGATGGTAATATGTATTTGTGGCAACTGGACCTTTTTTTGGAACACCATTATTTTTACATTACTGAGATTTACTGTCAGGGCCCAGGTCTGACAGAATCTGTGCAGAATATCTAGGTGCTGCTGTAGGCCCTCCTTGGTTGGTGACAGAAGCACCAGATCATCAGCAAACAATAAACATTTGACTTTAGATTCTGGTCGGGTGAGGCTGGGTTTGCAGACTGTTCTAGTGACCTCGCCAATTTGTTGATATACAGTTGAAGTCGGAAGTTTACATCCACTTAGGTTGGAGTCATTAAAACTCGTTTTTCAACCACTCCACAAATGTATTGTTAACAAACTATTGTTTTGGCAAGTCAGTTAGGACATCTACTTTGTGCATGACACAAGTCATTTTTCCAACAATTGTTTACAGACAGATTATTTCATTTATAATTCACTGTATCACATTTCCAGTGGGTCAGAAGTTTGCATTCACTAAGTTGACTGTGCCTTTAAACAGCTTGGAAAATTCCAGAAAATTATGTCATGGCTTAGAAGCTTCTGATAGGCTAACTGACATCATTTGAGTCAATTGGAGGTGTACCTGTGGATGTATTTCAAGACCTACCTATCAAAAGAAAATCAAAAGAAATCAGCAAAGATCACAGAAGAAAAATTGTAGACCTCCACAAGTCTGGTTCATCCTTGGGAACAATTTCCAAACGCCTGAAGGTACCATGTTCATCTGTACAAACAATAGTACGCAAGTATAAACACCATGGGACCACGCAGCCGGCATACAGCTCAGGAAGGAGACGTGTTCTGTCTCCTAGTGATGAACGTACTTTGGTGCGAAAAGTGCAAATCAATCCCAGAACAACAGCAAAGGACCTTGTGTAGATGCTGGAGGAAACGGGTACAAAGGTATCTACATCCACAGTAAAACGAGTCCTATATCGACAACCTGAAAGGCCGCTCAGCAAGGAAGAAGCCACTGCTCCAAAACCACCATAAAAAAGCCAGACTACAGTTTGCAACTGCACATGGGGACAAATATCATACTTTTTGGAGAAATGTCCTGATGAAACAAACATAGAACTGTTTGGCCATAATGACCAGAACACCATCAGAACCATGAAGCACAGGGGTGGCAGCATCATGTTGTGGGGGTGTTTTGCTTTAGGAGGGACTGGTGCACTTCACAAAATAGATGGCATCATGAGGGAGTAAAATTATGTGGACATATTAAAGCCACATCTCAAGACATCAGTCAGGAAGTTAAAGCTTGATCTCAAATGGTTCTTCCAAATGGACAATGACCCAAAGCATACTTCCAAAGTTGTGGCAAAATGGCGTACGGACAACAAAGTAAAGGTATTGGAGTGACCATCACAAAGCCCTGACCTCAATCCCATAGAAAATCTGTGGGCAGAACTGAAAAAGCGTGTGCGAGCAAGGAGGCCTACAATTTCTCAGCCAAACGTGAAGAACAAACGGAGATATTCCGCCTACAAAAAATAATATTTTGAGAAAAAAATTAACTTTGGCTATCTATCTGGGAGTCTCGTGAGTGAAAACATCCGAAGCTCATCAAAGGTAAACGATTTAATTTGATTGCTTTTCTGATTTTCGTGACAAGGTTGCCTGCTGCTAGCAAGGCATAATGCTATGCTAGGCTATCGATAAACTTACACAAATGCTTGTCTAGCGTTGGCTGTAAAGCATATTTTGAAAATCTGAGATGACAGGGTGAACAAAAGGCTAAGCTGTACTTCCAATATATTTCACTTGTGATTTTCATGAATAGGAAGATTTTCTAGGAAGATTTATATCCGTTGCGTTATGCTAATTAGTGTCAGGCGATGATTACGCTCCCGGACCCGGGATGGGGAGTGACAAGAAGCTAGCTTGCTCAGTATTTTGGTTAATTCTTTCCAATGTGTCTGTCATGTGTGCTCCCTCTCCGGCCTATAGGGCACCAGGCTGCCTGTTATGGCACACACCTGTCACCATCGTTACGCGCACCTGTGAGTAATCAGACTCACTCGGACTCTATCACCTCCCTGATTACCTTCCCTATATATGTCACTCCCTTCGGTTCCTTCCCCAGACGTTATCGTTTCTGTTCCAGTGTCATATATATAATGTTGTGTTTATTTATTAAAACACTCACTCCCTGAACTTGCTTCCTGACTCTCAGCACACATCGTTACAGTGTCAAGTAATTGTCTTTTAGTTTTTTCAATGGTTGGGTCTGTGATGCTGTCCTGGGTCTGTTTGTGTTTGTGAACAGAACGCCAGGAACAGCTTGCTTAAGGGACTCTTCTCCTGGTTCATCTCTCTGTAGGTGATGGCTTTGTTATGGAAGGTTTGGGGATTTCTTCCTTTTAGGTGGTTGTAGAATTTAGCGGCTCATTTATGGAATTTGATAGTTAGTGGGTATCGGCCTACTTCTGCTCTGCATTCATTATTTGGTGTTCTACGTTGTACACAGAGGACATTTTTGCAGAATTATGCATGCAGAGTCTCAATTTGTTACTTGTCCCAATTTGTGAATTCTTGATTGGTAAACGGACCCCAGACCTCACAACCATAAAGGACAATGGGTTCTATAGCTGATTCAAGTATTTTTAGACAGATCCTAATTGGTTTGTTGAATTTTATGTTCCTTCCTCTCAGATCACAGCTTTGTGGAAGTTACCTCACGCTGATGTTTAGGCCGAGGTATGTATAGTTTTTTTGTGCGCTCTAGGGCAATGGTGTCTAGATGGTAATATGTATTTGTGGCAACTGGACCTTTTTTTGGAACACCATTATTTTTACATTACTGAGATTTACTGTCAGGGCCCAGGTCTGACAGAATCTGTGCAGAATATCTAGGTGCTGCTGTAGGCCCTCCTTGGTTGGTGACAGAAGCACCAGATCATCAGCAAACAATAAACATTTGACTTTAGATTCTGGTCGGGTGAAGCTGGGTTTGCAGACTGTTCTAGTGACCTCGCCAATTTGTTGATATACAGTTGAAGTCGGAAGTTTACATCCACTTAGGTTGGAGTCATTAAAACTCGTTTTTCAACCACTCCACAAATGTATTGTTAACAAACTATTGTTTTGGCAAGTCAGTTAGGACATCTACTTTGTGCATGACACAAGTCATTTTTCCAACAATTGTTTACAGACAGATTATTTCATTTATAATTCACTGTATCACATTTCCAGTGGGTCAGAAGTTTGCATTCACTAAGTTGACTGTGCCTTTAAACAGCTTGGAAAATTCCAGAAAATTATGTCATGGCTTAGAAGCTTCTGATAGGCTAACTGACATCATTTGAGTCAATTGGAGGTGTACCTGTGGATGTATTTCAAGACCTACCTATCAAAAGAAAATCAAAAGAAATCAGCAAAGATCACAGAAGAAAAATTGTAGACCTCCACAAGTCTGGTTCATCCTTGGGAACAATTTCCAAACGCCTGAAGGTACCATGTTCATCTGTACAAACAATAGTACGCAAGTATAAACACCATGGGACCACGCAGCCGGCATACAGCTCAGGAAGGAGACGTGTTCTGTCTCCTAGTGATGAACGTACTTTGGTGCGAAAAGTGCAAATCAATCCCAGAACAACAGCAAAGGACCTTGTGTAGATGCTGGAGGAAACGGGTACAAAGGTATCTACATCCACAGTAAAACGAGTCCTATATCGACAACCTGAAAGGCCGCTCAGCAAGGAAGAAGCCACTGCTCCAAAACCACCATAAAAAAGCCAGACTACAGTTTGCAACTGCACATGGGGACAAATATCATACTTTTTGGAGAAATGTCCTGATGAAACAAACATAGAACTGTTTGGCCATAATGACCAGAACACCATCAGAACCATGAAGCACAGGGGTGGCAGCATCATGTTGTGGGGGTGTTTTGCTTTAGGAGGGACTGGTGCACTTCACAAAATAGATGGCATCATGAGGGAGTAAAATTATGTGGACATATTAAAGCCACATCTCAAGACATCAGTCAGGAAGTTAAAGCTTGATCTCAAATGGTTCTTCCAAATGGACAATGACCCAAAGCATACTTCCAAAGTTGTGGCAAAATGGCGTACGGACAACAAAGTAAAGGTATTGGAGTGACCATCACAAAGCCCTGACCTCAATCCCATAGAAAATCTGTGGGCAGAACTGAAAAAGCGTGTGCGAGCAAGGAGGCCTACAAAACTGTCTCAGTTACACCAGCTCTGACAGGAGGAATGGGCCAAAATTCACCCAACTTATTGTGGGAAGCTTGTGGAAGGCTACCCTAAACGTTTGACCCAAATTAAACAATTTAAAGGCAATGCAACCAAATACTAATTGAGTGTATGTAAACTTCTGACCAGCTGGGAATGTGATGAAAGAAATAAAAGCTGAAATAAATCACTCTACTATTATTCTGATATTTCACATTCTTAAAATAATGTAGTGATCCTAACTGTCCTAAAACAGGGAATTTTTACACGGATTATAGTTTGTTAACAAGACATTTGTATTTGATCATTACTTTTTTGCTGTTTGTTCTTTGGAACAAAAATATTGGG
>NC_048578.1:39710771-39713271 GCF_013265735.2 Oncorhynchus mykiss
CTCTACTAGACCCAGCCCATCACAACACAGCTCTGACCACTACTCCAGGGTCGGTCAGAACACTGCCCTTCAGGGAAGTAGACCACATGATGCAGTCCACACCATGTATCAATTAGATCGTCAGCCTACATATGCTGAGGTAACCTCTGGCAGAAGACCCCTAGAACAATCAGAGATAGGAGAGGTGCGCCAACTACTGCAACTAATATGCAGACTACTGAACTAGACAGTCCCTTTAATTCACACACGGGCACGCACGCGCACACACACACACACAAACACACAGGGTTGCAGATTGCACATAACATAAGTACAATGCAATCTTATTCCATTCTTATTCATTTGTTTACAAATATTCCTAAATGTATTGACACCGGTATTATAATAATTATTATATGTAATGGTGTGTGTGTGTGTGTGTGTGTGTGTGTGTGTGTGTGTGTGCGCGTGTGTGTGTATGTATGTATGTATGTGTGTATATGTGTATGTGCATGTATGTGTGTATATGTATGTATATATATATATATATATATATGTGTGTATGTGTATATATATGTATATATATGTATGTATGTATGTGTGTGTGTGTGTATGTATGTATGTGTGTGTGTGTGTGTGTATGTATGTATGTATATGTGTGTATATGTATGTGTATGTATATATGTGTATGTATGTGTATGTATATATATGTATATATATATGTATGTGTATGTATATATGTATGTATATGTGTATATATGTATGTATATATATGTATATGTGTATATATGTATGTATATGTGTATATATGTATGTATATGTGTATATGTGTATGTATGTATATATATGTATATATATATGTATGTGTATGTATATATGTATGTATATGTGTATGTATGTATGTATATATATGTATATGTGTGTATATGTATGTATATATATATGTATGTGTATGTATATATGTATGTATATGTGTATATATGTATGTATATATGTATGTATGTGTGTATATATGTATGTATATGTGTATATGTGTATGTATATATATGTATATGTGTATGTATATATATGTATATATACATATTTTTTTTTTTTTGTTTTTTTCGATGTACTTTACTCAAACCAGTGAATATCACTTATTATAAATGAGATCATTAACTATCAGCTCTTGGAATATCCAGGGCCTATACTCTTCACATTTTGGTTATAAAACAACTAATCCAGAATTGATTAAAAACATCAAGGGACAGGACATCATAATCCTACTGGAAACATGGTGTCGTGGAGACATAGATACTCAGTGTCCCTCAGGCTATAGAGAAAGTTTACTACCATCAATCAAACATAAAAATGTTAAACGGGGCCGAGACTCAGGTGGAATCATCATTTGGCATAAGCAGGACTTAGCACTGAATGAAATGAAAAAAGGTACCACTCACATTTGGCTAAAACTTAACAAAGGTACAATCTATTGTGACAATGATGTATACATATGTGCAGCTTATGCTCCTCCTTCAGATTCATCATATTATGATGATCAGTTTTTTGACAATCTCCAGACAGAAATCATTACATTTCAGGCGCAGGGTAAAGTGCTTCTTTGTGGAGATTTCAATGCAAGAACAGGTTCTGAGCCTGACTACACTGATGCGGGAGGTAACCACCACATATTTGGACACCCCTCCTTGTACAGTAGCCCTATTATAAATAATAGAAACAGTCCTGACCAAATACTGAACAAAAATGGAAAAGAGTTAGTACATCTCTGTCGAGCCTTAGGCCTGTACATGCTTAATGGTAGAATCAGAGGGGACTCTTTAGGTCAGTTTACTTACTGCTCAGCTCTTGGGACAAGTGTAGTCGATTATGCCATCACTGACATTGACCCCTCCTCCATTAGTGCATTCACTGTCAGACCACAGACACCATTGTCAGATCACAGTCAGATCAATGTGTTTCTGAAGAAATTAACTGGCAATATTCATTCAAAAAAACAGCCCAATAAACTTTACAACATAAACCAATCGTTCAGATGGGCTCCAAACAGTGCAGAGGCATTCATTGAAACATTGAACTCAAATGAAATGATGAACTCTATACAGTTTTTCAATAACTCACAGTACCAAAACAATAAAGATGGTGTCAATTCAGCTACCCAAAACATCAACTGCATATTCCAAAAAGCAGCATCGAAAGCAAATTTGAGAAAACCAAAGCAATGCAACATCAGAAGCAAAAATCAAAATGTTTCTGACAAATGGTTTGATAATGAATGTAAAACAATTAGAAAACACCTAAGACAAATGTCAAACAAAAAACATAAGCAGCAAAACAACCCAGAGCTACGATATGAATACTTTGAAACTCTGAAACAGTATAAACAAACACTGAAATGCAAGAAATTGAATTATACCAACAAGACACTTGATGAAATTGAAAACGCAATTGACCAAAATCAGTTCTGGGACATGTGGAACAATTTAAGCACAACAAAGCCACAAGAATTAGCCATACAAGATGT
>NC_048578.1:39718271-39763271 GCF_013265735.2 Oncorhynchus mykiss
TGGGTTATTCACACATAGATGTTCTCCATTTAGATGTGTGAAAGACAAGAGATCTCTCTGCTCTCCCTCTCCCTCTCCCTCTCCCTCTCTCTTTCCCTCTCTCTCTCTCTCTCTCTCCCTCTCTCTCTCTCTCTCTCTCTCTCTCTCTCTCTCTCTCTCTCTCTCTCTCCCCACTGAATACTCTCGCCTTGTGAGAGAGTGGGACATGAACACACAGTGTTAGCCCACCCTAGGTGTGTGTGTGTGAGCGTGTGTTTATATGTGTGAGTGTGTTTTCATATGTGTATGCGTGTGAACGTGTGTCCGTGTATATTCAGGCGTGTTTTCCCGCTTGGTACGCTCACGTCCATGTTGGTACGCTCACGTCCATGCTTGTGTGTAAACATCACAGAGGTTCCTTACACAGAGAGCAAATATTATTAGGCTCAATCCCGTGTGAGACGATAGGGTCTTGTTGTCTGAATGAAGCAGAGAGGAGAAGCGAGGCGCTTTATTTTTCTCTCCCTCAGTCTTGTTTTCGCAGGCTTTAACCTCAATTCCACGGGGGTCTTTTGCTTATCAAAGGCAGTGAGGGGAACTGGCAGGTTGAAGTGTGTTCATTGTGAACAAGGAAATGAAATTAGTGTGTAACCATTGGTGTGTGTGTGGCCGGCTTGGTGTGTTATTGTGTGTGTGTGTGTGTGTGTCTTCATCTGGGTGTGTGTAGGGGATTAGGGGTGGTGACTCTACACTGGGAACACAGAGAGGAAGATTGGAACAGGGAGAGGAAGAGAGGAACAGGGAGAGGAAGAGAGGAACAGGGAGAAGAAGAGAGGAACAGGGAGAGGAAAAGTGGAACAGGAAGAGGAAGAGAGGAACAGGGAGAGGAAGAGGGGAACAGGGAGAGGAAGAGAGGAACAGGAAGCGAGGAACAGGAAGAGAGGAACAGGGAGAGGAAGAGTGGAACAGGAAGAGAGGAACAGGGAGAGGAAGAGAGGAACAGAGAGAGGAACAGGGAGAGGAAGAGGAACACGGAGAGGAAGAGTGGAACAGGGAGAGGAAGAGAGGAACAGGGAGAGGAAGAGAGGTACAGGAAGAGAGGAACAGGAAGAGAGGAACAGGAAGCGAGGAACAGGAAGAGAGGAACAGGGAGAGGAAGAGTGGAACAGGAAAAGAGGAACAGGGAGAGGAAGAGAGGAATAGGGAGAAGAAGAGAGGAACAGGAAGAGAGGAACAGGGAGAGGGAGAGAGGAACAGGGAGAGGGAGAGAGGAACAGGGAGAGGAAGAGGAACAGGGAGAGGAAGAGTGGAACAGGGAGAGGAAGAGAGGAACAGGAGAGGAAGAGAGGAACAGGGAGAGGAAGAGAGGAACAGGGAGAGGAAGAGAGGAACAGGTTGAGGAAGAGTGGAACAGGAAGAGAGGAACAGGAAGAGAGGAACAGGGAGAGGAAGAGTGGAACAGGAAGAGAGGAACAGGGAGAGGAAGAGAGGAACAGGGAGAGGAAGAGAGGAACAGGAAGAGAGGACCAGGGAGAGGAAGAGAGGAACAGGGAGAGGGAGAGAGGAACAGGGAGAGGAAGAGGAACACGGAGAGGAAGAGTGGAACAGGGAGAGGAAGAGAGGAACAGGGAGAGGAAGAGAGGTACAGGAAGAGAGGAACAGGAAGAGAGGAACAGGAAGCGAGGAACAGGAAGAGAGGAACAGGGAGAGGAAGAGTGGAACAGGAAAAGAGGAACAGGGAGAGGAAGAGAGGAATAGGGAGAAGAAGAGAGGAACAGGAAGAGAGGAACAGGGAGAGGGAGAGAGGAACAGGGAGAGGGAGAGAGGAACAGGGAGAGGAAGAGGAACAGGGAGAGGAAGAGTGGAACAGGGAGAGGAAGAGAGGAACAGGAGAGGAAGAGAGGAACAGGGAGAGGAAGAAAGGAACAGGGAGAGGAAGAGAGGAACAGGTTGAGGAAGAGTGGAACAGGAAGAGAGGAACAGGAAGAGAGGAACAGGGAGAGAGGAACAGGGAGAGGGAGAGGAACAGGGAGAGGAAGAGTGGAACAGGGAGAGGAAGAGGAACAGGGAGAGGAAGAGTGGAACAGGGAGAGGAAGAGAGGAACAGGGAGAGAGGAACAGGGAGATGAAGAGAGGAACAGGGAGAGGGAGAGAGGAACAGGAAGAGAGGAAGAGGAACAGGGAGAGGAAGAGTGGAACAGGGAGAGAGGTACAGGAAGAGAGGAAGAGGAACAGGGAGAGGAAGAGAGGAACAGGGAGAGAGGAACAGGGAGAGGAAGAGTGGAACAGGGAGAGGGAGAGTGGAACAGGAAGAGAGGAACAGGAAGAGAGGAACAGGGAGAGGAAGAGAGGAACAGGAAGAGAGGAACAGGGAGAGGAAAAGAGGAACAGGGAGAGGAGGAGAGGCACAGGAAGAGGAAGAGTGGAGCAGGAAGAGAGGAACAGGAAGAGAGGAACAGGGAGAGAGGAACAGGAAGAGAGGAACAGGAAGAGAGGAACAGGGATAGGAAGAGTGGAACAAGGGTGAGGAAGAGTGGAACAGGAAGAGAGGAACAGGAAGAGAGGAACAGGGAGAGGAAGAGAGGAACAGAGAGAGGAAGAGTGGAACAGGAAGAGAGCAACAGGGAGAGGAAGAATGGAAACGGAAGAGAGGAACAGGGAGAGGAAGAGAGGAACAGGGAGCGGAAGAGAGGAACAGGGAGAGGAAGAGAGGAACAGGAAGAGAAGAAAAGGGAGAGGAAGAGAGGAACAGGGAGAGGAAGAGAGGAACAGGGAGAGGAAGAGAGGAACAGGGAGAGGAAGAGTGGAAAAGAGAGAGGAAGAGAGGAACAGGGAGAGGAAGAGAGGACCAGGGAGAGGAAGAGAGGAACAGGGAGAGGAAGAGTGGAACAGGAAGAGAGGAACAGGAAGAGAGGAACAGGGAGAGAGGAACAGGGAGAGGAAGAGAGGAACAGGGAGAGGAAGAGAGGCACAGGGAGAGGAGGAGAGGAACAGGAACAGGAAGAGAGGAACAGGAAGAGAGGCACAGGGAGAGGAGGAGAGGAACAGCAAGAGGAAGAGTGGAACAGGAAGAGAGGAACAGGAAGAGAGGAACAGGGAGAGGAAGAGTGGAACAGGGAGAGGAAGAGTGGAACAGGAAGAGAGATACTGGAAGAGAGGAACAGGATGAGAGGAACAGGGAGAGGAAGAGTGGAACAGGGAGAGGAAGAGTGGAACAGGAAGAGAGGAACAGGAAGAGAGGCACAGGGAGAGGAAGAGAGGAACAGAGAGAGGAAGAGCGGAACAGGAAGAGAGGAACAGGGAGAGGAAGAGTGGAACAGGAAGAGAGGAGCAGGGAGAGGAAGAGAGGAACAGGGAGAGGAAGAGAGGAACAGGGAGAGGAAGAGAGGAACAGGAAGAGAGGAACAGGGAGAGGAAGAGATGAACAGGGAGAGGATGAGAGGAACAGGAAGAGAGGAAGAGAGGAACATGGAGAGGAAGAGAGGAACAGGGAGAGGAAGAGTGGAACAGGGACAGGAAGAGAGGAACAGGGAGCGGAAGAGAGGAACATGGAGCGGCAGAGTGGAACAGGAAGAGTGGAACAGGAAGATTGGAACAGGGAGAGAGGAACAGGGAGAGGGAGAGGAACAGGAAGAGAGGAACAGGAAGAGAGGAACAGGGAGAGAGGAACAGGGAGAGGAAGAGGAACAGGGAGAGGAAGAGTGGAACAGGGAGAGGAAGAGGAACAGGGAGAGGAAGAGTGGAACAGGGAGAGGAAGAGAGGAACAGGGAGAGAGGAACAGGGAGATGAAGAGAGGAACAGGGAGAGGGAGAGTGGAACAGGAAGAGAGGAAGAGGAACAGGGAGAGGAAGAGTGGAACAGGGAGAGGGAGAGAGGAACAGGAAGAGAGGAAGAGGAACAGGGAGAGGAAGAGTGGAACAGGGAGAGGAAGAGTGGAACAGGAAAAGAGGAACAGGGAGAGGAAGAGAGGAATAGGGAGAAGAAGAGAGGAACAGGAAGAGAGGAACAGGGAGAGGGAGAGAGGAACAGGGAGAGGGAGAGAGGAACAGGGAGAGGAAGAGGAACAGGGAGAGGAAGAGTGGAACAGGGAGAGGAAGAGAGGAACAGGGAGAGGAAGAGAGGTACAGGAAGAGAGGAACAGGAAGAGAGGAACAGGAAGCGAGGAACAGGAAGAGAGGAACAGGGAGAGGAAGAGTGGAACAGGAAAAGAGGAACAGGGAGAGGAAGAGAGGAATAGGGAGAAGAAGAGAGGAACAGGAAGAGAGGAACAGGGAGAGGGAGAGAGGAACAGGGAGAGGGAGAGAGGAACAGGGAGAGGAAGAGGAACAGGGAGAGGAAGAGTGGAACAGGGAGAGGAAGAGAGGAACAGGAGAGGAAGAGAGGAACAGGGAGAGGAAGAAAGGAACAGGGAGAGGAAGAGAGGAACAGGTTGAGGAAGAGTGGAACAGGAAGAGAGGAACAGGAAGAGAGGAACAGGGAGAGAGGAACAGGGAGAGGGAGAGGAACAGGGAGAGGAAGAGTGGAACAGGGAGAGGAAGAGGAACAGGGAGAGGAAGAGTGGAACAGGGAGAGGAAGAGAGGAACAGGGAGAGAGGAACAGGGAGATGAAGAGAGGAACAGGGAGAGGGAGAGAGGAACAGGAAGAGAGGAAGAGGAACAGGGAGAGGAAGAGTGGAACAGGGAGAGAGGTACAGGAAGAGAGGAAGAGGAACAGGGAGAGGAAGAGAGGAACAGGGAGAGAGGAACAGGGAGAGGAAGAGTGGAACAGGGAGAGGGAGAGTGGAACAGGAAGAGAGGAACAGGAAGAGAGGAACAGGGAGAGGAAGAGAGGAACAGGAAGAGAGGAACAGGGAGAGGAAAAGAGGAACAGGGAGAGGAGGAGAGGCACAGGAAGAGGAAGAGTGGAGCAGGAAGAGAGGAACAGGAAGAGAGGAACAGGGAGAGAGGAACAGGAAGAGAGGAACAGGAAGAGAGGAACAGGGATAGGAAGAGTGGAACAAGGACAGGAAGATTGGAACAGGAAGAAGGAACAGGAAGAGAGGAACAGGAAGAGAGGAACAGGGTGAGGAAGAGTGGAACAGGAAGAGAGGAACAGGAAGAGAGGAACAGGGAGAGGAAGAGAGGAACAGAGAGAGGAAGAGTGGAACAGGAAGAGAGCAACAGGGAGAGGAAGAATGGAAACGGAAGAGAGGAACAGGGAGAGGAAGAGAGGAACAGGGAGCGGAAGAGAGGAACAGGGAGAGGAAGAGAGGAACAGGAAGAGAAGAAAAGGGAGAGGAAGAGAGGAACAGGGAGAGGAAGAGAGGAACAGGGAGAGGAAGAGAGGAACAGGGAGAGGAAGAGTGGAAAAGAGAGAGGAAGAGAGGAACAGGGAGAGGAAGAGAGGACCAGGGAGAGGAAGAGAGGAACAGGGAGAGGAAGAGTGGAACAGGAAGAGAGGAACAGGAAGAGAGGAACAGGGAGAGAGGAACAGGGAGAGGAAGAGAGGAACAGGGAGAGGAAGAGAGGCACAGGGAGAGGAGGAGAGGAACAGGAACAGGAAGAGAGGAACAGGAAGAGAGGCACAGGGAGAGGAGGAGAGGAACAGCAAGAGGAAGAGTGGAACAGGAAGAGAGGAACAGGAAGAGAGGAACAGGGAGAGGAAGAGTGGAACAGGGAGAGGAAGAGTGGAACAGGAAGAGAGATACTGGAAGAGAGGAACAGGATGAGAGGAACAGGGAGAGGAAGAGTGGAACAGGGAGAGGAAGAGTGGAACAGGAAGAGAGGAACAGGAAGAGAGGCACAGGGAGAGGAAGAGAGGAACAGAGAGAGGAAGAGCGGAACAGGAAGAGAGGAACAGGGAGAGGAAGAGTGGAACAGGAAGAGAGGAGCAGGGAGAGGAAGAGAGGAACAGGGAGAGGAAGAGAGGAACAGGGAGAGGAAGAGAGGAACAGGAAGAGAGGAACAGGGAGAGGAAGAGATGAACAGGGAGAGGATGAGAGGAACAGGAAGAGAGGAAGAGAGGAACATGGAGAGGAAGAGAGGAACAGGGAGAGGAAGAGTGGAACAGGGACAGGAAGAGAGGAACAGGGAGCGGAAGAGAGGAACATGGAGCGGCAGAGTGGAACAGGAAGAGTGGAACAGGAAGAGTGGAACAGGGAGAGAGGAACAGGGAGAGGGAGAGGAACAGGAAGAGAGTAACAGGAAGAGAGGAACAGGGAGAGAGGAACAGGGAGAGGGAGAGGAACAGGGAGAGGAAGAGTGGAACAGGGAGAGGAAGAGGAACAGGGAGAGGAAGAGTGGAACAGGGAGAGGAAGAGAGGAACAGGGAGAGAGGAACAGGGAGATGAAGAGAGGAACAGGGAGAGGGAGAGTGGAACAGGAAGAGAGGAAGAGGAACAGGGAGAGGAAGAGTGGAACAGGGAGAGGGAGAGAGGAACAGGAAGAGAGGAAGAGGAACAGGGAGAGGAAGAGTGGAACAGGGAGAGGAAGAGTGGAACAGGAAAAGAGGAACAGGGAGAGGAAGAGAGGAATAGGGAGAAGAAGAGAGGAACAGGAAGAGAGGAACAGGGAGAGGGAGAGAGGAACAGGGAGAGGGAGAGAGGAACAGGGAGAGGAAGAGGAACAGGGAGAGGAAGAGTGGAACAGGGAGAGGAAGAGAGGAACAGGAGAGGAAGAGAGGAACAGGGAGAGGAAGAGAGGAACAGGTTGAGGAAGAGTGGAACAGGAAGAGAGGAACAGGAAGAGAGGAACAGGGAGAGAGGAACAGGGAGAGGGAGAGGAACAGGGAGAGGAAGAGTGGAACAGGGAGAGGAAGAGGAACAGGGAGAGGAAGAGTGGAACAGGGAGAGGAAGAGAGGAACAGGGAGAGAGGAACAGGGAGATGAAGAGAGGAACAGGGAGAGGGAGAGAGGAACAGGAAGAGAGGAAGAGGAACAGGGAGAGGAAGAGTGGAACAGGGAGAGGGAGAGAGGAACAGGAAGAGAGGAAGAGGAACAGGGAGAGGAAGAGAGGAACAGGGAGAGAGGAACAGGGAGAGGAAGAGTGGAACAGGGAGAGGAAGAGTGGAACAGGAAGAGAGATACTGGAAGAGAGGAACAGGATGAGAGGAACAGGGAGAGGAAGAGTGGAACAGGAAGAGAGGAACAGGAAGAGAGGCACAGGGAGAGGAAGAGAGGAACAGAGAGAGGAAGAGCAGAACAGGGAGAGGGAGAGTGGAACAGGAAGAGAGGAACAGGAAGAGAGGAACAGGGAGAGGAAGAGAGGAACAGGAAGAGAGGAACAGGGAGAGGAAAAGAGGAACAGGGAGAGGAGGAGAGGCACAGGAAGAGGAAGAGTGGAGCAGGAAGAGAGGAACAGGAAGAGAGGAACAGGGAGAGAGGAACAGGAAGAGAGGAAGAGGAAGAGAGGAACAGGGATAGGAAGAGTGGAACAAGGACAGGAAGATTGGAACAGGAAGAAGGAACAGGAAGAGAGGAACAGGAAGAGAGGAACAGGGTGAGGAAGAGTGGAACAGGAAGAGAGGAACAGGAAGAGAGAAACAGGGAGAGGAAGAGAGGAACAGAGAGAGGAAGAGTGGAACAGGAAGAGAGCAACAGGGAGAGGAAGAATGGAAACGGAAGAGAGGAACAGGGAGAGGAAGAGAGGAACAGGGAGAGGAAGAGAGGAACAGGGAGAGGAAGAGAGGAACAGGAAGAGAAGAAAAGGGAGAGGAAGAGAGGAACAGGGAGAGGAAGAGAGGAACAGGGAGAGGAAGAGAGGAACAGGGAGAGGAAGAGTGGAAAAGAGAGAGGAAGAGAGGAACAGGGAGAGGAAGAGAGGAACAGGGAGAGGAAGAGAGGAACAGGGAGAGGAAGAGTGGAACAGGAAGAGAGGAACAGGGAGAGAGGAACAGGGAGAGAGGAACAGGGAGAGGAAGAGAGGAACAGGGAGAGGAAGAGAGGCACAGGGAGAGGAGGAGAGGAACAGGAACAGGAAGAGAGGAACAGGAAGAGAGGCACAGGGAGAGGAGGAGAGGAACAGCAAGAGGAAGAGTGGAACAGGAAGAGAGGAACAGGAAGAGAGGAACAGGGAGAGGAAGAGTGGAACAGGGAGAGGAAGAGTGGAACAGGAAGAGAGATACTGGAAGAGAGGAACAGGATGAGAGGAACAGGGAGAGGAAGAGTGGAACAGGGAGAGGAAGAGTGGAACAGGAAGAGAGGAACAGGAAGAGAGGCACAGGGAGAGGAAGAGAGGAACAGAGAGAGGAAGAGCGGAACAGGAAGAGAGGAACAGGGAGAGGAAGAGTGGAACAGGAAGAGAGGAGCAGGGAGAGGAAGAGAGGAACAGGGAGAGGAAGAGAGGAACAGGGAGAGGAAGAGAGGAACAGGGAGAGGAAGAGAGGAACAGGAAGAGAGGAACAGGGAGAGGAAGAGATGAACAGGGAGAGGATGAGAGGAACAGGAAGAGAGGAAGAGAGGAACATGGAGAGGAAGAGAGGAACAGGGAGAGGAAGAGTGGAACAGGGACAGGAAGAGAGGAACAGGGAGCGGAAGAGAGGAACAGGGAGCGGCAGAGTGGAACAGGAAGAGTGGAACAGGAAGAGTGGAACAGGGAGAGAGGAACAGGGAGAGGGAGAGGAACAGGAAGAGAGGAACAGGAAGAGAGGAACAGGGAGATAGGAACAGGGAGAGGGAGAGGAACAGGGAGAGGAAGAGTGGAACAGGGAGAGGAAGAGGAACAGGGAGAGGAAGAGTGGAACAGGGAGAGGAAGAGAGGAACAGGGAGAGAGGAACAGGGAGATGAAGAGAGGAACAGGGAGAGGGAGAGTGGAAAAGGAAGAGAGGAAGAGGAACAGGGAGAGGAAGAGTGGAACAGGGAGAGGGAGAGAGGAACAGGAAGAGAGGAAGAGGAACAGGGAGAGGAAGAGTGGAACAGGGAGAGGAAGAGTGGAACAGGAAAAGAGGAACAGGGAGAGGAAGAGAGGAATAGGGAGAAGAAGAGAGGAACAGGAAGAGAGGAACAGGGAGAGGGAGAGAGGAACAGGGAGAGGGAGAGAGGAACAGGGAGAGGAAGAGGAACAGGGAGAGGAAGAGTGGAACAGGGAGAGGAAGAGAGGAACAGGGAGAGGAAGAGAGGAACAGGGAGAGAGGAACAGGGAGATGAAGAGAGGAACAGGGAGAGGGAGAGAGGAACAGGAAGAGAGGAAGAGGAACAGGGAGAGGAAGAGTGGAACAGGGAGAGGGAGAGAGGAACAGGAAGAGAGGAAGAGGAACAGGGAGAGGAAGAGAGGAACAGGGAGAGAGGAACAGGGAGAGGAAGAGTGAAACAGGGAGAGGGAGAGTGGAACAGGAAGAGAGGAACAGGAAGAGAGGAACAGGGAGAGGAAGAGAGGAACAGGAAGAGAGGAACAGGGAGAGGAAAAGAGGAACAGGGAGAGGAGGAGAGGCACAGGAAGAGGAAGAGTGGAGCAGGAAGAGAGGAACAGGAAGAGAGGAACAGGGAGAGAGGAACAGGAAGAGAGGAAGAGGAAGAGAGGAACAGGGATAGGAAGAGTGGAACAAGGACAGGAAGATTGGAACAGGAAGAAGGAACAGGAAGAGAGGAACAGGAAGAGAGGAACAGGGTGAGGAAGAGTGGAACAGGAAGAGAGGAACAGGAAGAGAGAAACAGGGAGAGGAAGAGAGGAACAGAGAGAGGAAGAGTGGAACAGGAAGAGAGCAACAGGGAGAGGAAGAATGGAAACGGAAGAGAGGAACAGGGAGAGGAAGAGAGGAACAGGGAGAGGAAGAGAGGAACAGGAAGAGAAGAAAAGGGAGAGGAAGAGAGGAACAGGGAGAGGAAGAGAGGAACAGGTAGAGGAAGAGAGGAACAGGGAGAGGAAGAGTGGAAAAGAGAGAGGAAGAGAGGAACAGGGAGAGGAAGAGAGGAACAGGGAGAGGAAGAGAGGAACAGAGAGAGGAAGAGTGGAACAGGAAGAGAGGAACAGGGAGAGAGGAACAGGGAGAGAGGAACAGGGAGAGGAAGAGAGGAACAGGGAGAGGAAGAGAGGCACAGGGAGAGGAGGAGAGGAACAGGAACAGGAAGAGAGGAACAGGAAGAGAGGCACAGGGAGAGGAGGAGAGGAACAGCAAGAGGAAGAGTGGAACAGGAAGAGAGGAACAGGAAGAGAGGAACAGGGAGAGGAAGAGTGGAACAGGGAGAGGAAGAGTGGAACAGGAAGAGAGATACTGGAAGAGAGGAACAGGATGAGAGGAACAGGGAGAGGAAGAGTGGAACAGGGAGAGGAAGAGTGGAACAGGAAGAGAGGAACAGGAAGAGAGGCACAGGGAGAGGAAGAGAGGAACAGAGAGAGGAAGAGCGGAACAGGAAGAGAGGAACAGGGAGAGGAAGAGTGGAACAGGAAGAGAGGAGCAGGGAGAGGAAGAGAGGAACAGGGAGAGGAAGAGAGGAACAGGGAGAGGAAGAGAGGAACAGGAAGAGAGGAACAGGGAGAGGAAGAGAGGAACAGGGAGAGGATGAGAGGAACAGGAAGAGAGGAAGAGAGGAACAGGGAGAGGAAGAGAGGAACAGGGAGAGGAAGAGTGGAACAGGGACAGGAAGAGAGGAACAGGGAGCGGAAGAGAGGAACAGGGAGCGGCAGAGTGGAACAGGAAGAGTGGAACAGGAAGAGTGGAACAGGGAGAGAGGAACAGGGAGAGGGAGAGGAACAGGAAGAGAGGAACAGGAAGAGAGGAACAGGGAGAGAGGAACAGGGAGAGGGAGAGGAACAGGGAGAGGAAGAGTGGAACAGGGAGAGGAAGAGGAACAGGGAGAGGAAGAGTGGAACAGGGAGAGGAAGAGAGGAACAGGGAGAGAGGAACAGGGAGATGAAGAGAGGAACAGGGAGAGGGAGAGTGGAACAGGAAGAGAGGAAGAGGAACAGGGAGAGGAAGAGTGGAACAGGGAGAGGGAGAGAGGAACAGGAAGAGAGGAAGAGGAACAGGGAGAGGAAGAGTGGAACAGGGAGAGGAAGAGAGGAACAGGGAGAGAGGAACAGGGAGAGGAAGAGTGGAACAGGGACAGGAAGATTGGAACAGGAAGAAGGAACAGGAAGAGAGGAACAGGAAGAGAGGAACAGGGTGAGGAAGAGTGGAACAGGAAGAGAGGAACAGGAAGAGAGAAACAGGGAGAGGAAGAGAGGAACAGAGAGAGGAAGAGTGGAACAGGAAGAGAGCAACAGGGAGAGGAAGAATGGAAACGGAAGAGAGGAACAGGGAGAGGAAGAGAGGAACAGGGAGAGGAAGAGAGGAACAGGAAGAGAAGAAAAGGGAGAGGAAGAGAGGAACAGGGAGAGGAAGAGAGGAACAGGTAGAGGAAGAGAGGAACAGGGAGAGGAAGAGTGGAAAAGAGAGAGGAAGAGAGGAACAGGGAGAGGAAGAGAGGAACAGGGAGAGGAAGAGAGGAACAGAGAGAGGAAGAGTGGAACAGGAAGAGAGGAACAGGGAGAGAGGAACAGGGAGAGAGGAACAGGGAGAGGAAGAGAGGAACAGGGAGAGGAAGAGAGGCACAGGGAGAGGAGGAGAGGAACAGGAACAGGAAGAGAGGAACAGGAAGAGAGGCACAGGGAGAGGAGGAGAGGAACAGCAAGAGGAAGAGTGGAACAGGAAGAGAGGAACAGGAAGAGAGGAACAGGGAGAGGAAGAGTGGAACAGGGAGAGGAAGAGTGGAACAGGAAGAGAGATACTGGAAGAGAGGAACAGGATGAGAGGAACAGGGAGAGGAAGAGTGGAACAGGGAGAGGAAGAGTGGAACAGGAAGAGAGGAACAGGAAGAGAGGCACAGGGAGAGGAAGAGAGGAACAGAGAGAGGAAGAGCGGAACAGGAAGAGAGGAACAGGGAGAGGAAGAGTGGAACAGGAAGAGAGGAGCAGGGAGAGGAAGAGAGGAACAGGGAGAGGAAGAGAGGAACAGGGAGAGGAAGAGAGGAACAGGAAGAGAGGAACAGGGAGAGGAAGAGAGGAACAGGGAGAGGATGAGAGGAACAGGAAGAGAGGAAGAGAGGAACAGGGAGAGGAAGAGAGGAACAGGGAGAGGAAGAGTGGAACAGGGACAGGAAGAGAGGAACAGGGAGCGGAAGAGAGGAACAGGGAGCGGCAGAGTGGAACAGGAAGAGTGGAACAGGAAGAGTGGAACAGGGAGAGAGGAACAGGGAGAGGGAGAGGAACAGGAAGAGAGGAACAGGAAGAGAGGAACAGGGAGAGAGGAACAGGGAGAGGGAGAGGAACAGGGAGAGGAAGAGTGGAACAGGGAGAGGAAGAGGAACAGGGAGAGGAAGAGTGGAACAGGGAGAGGAAGAGAGGAACAGGGAGAGAGGAACAGGGAGATGAAGAGAGGAACAGGGAGAGGGAGAGTGGAACAGGAAGAGAGGAAGAGGAACAGGGAGAGGAAGAGTGGAACAGGGAGAGGGAGAGAGGAACAGGAAGAGAGGAAGAGGAACAGGGAGAGGAAGAGTGGAACAGGGAGAGGAAGAGAGGAACAGGGAGAGAGGAACAGGGAGAGGAAGAGTGGAACAGGGAGAGGGAGAGTGGAACAGGAAGAGAGGAACAGGGAGAGGAAGAGAGGAACAGGAAGAGAGGAACAGGGAGAGGAAAAGAGGAACAGAGAGAGGAGGAGAGGAACAGGAAGAGGAAGAGTGGAGCAGGAAGAGAGGAACAGGAAGAGAGGAACAGGAAGAGAGGAACAGGGATAGGAAGAGTGGAACAAGGACAGGAAGAGTGGAAAAGGAAGAAGGAACAGGAAGAGAGGAACAGGTTGAGGAAGAGTGGAACAGGAAGAGAGGAACAGGAAGAGAGGAACAGGGAGAGGAAGAGAGGAACAGAGAGAGGAAGAGTGGAACAGGAATAGAGCAACAGGGAGAGGAAGAGAGGAACAGGGAGAGGAAGAGAGGAACAGGGAGAGGAAGAGAGGAACAGGGAGAGGAAGAGAGGAACAGGAAGAGAAGAACAGGGAGAGGAAGAGAGGAACATGGAGAGGAAGAGAGGAACAGTGAGAGGAAGAGAGGAACAGGGAGAGGAAGAGTGGAAAAGAGAAAGGAAGAGAGGAACATGGAGAGGAAGAGAGGAACAGGGAGAGGAAGAGAGGAACAGGGAGAGGAAGAGTGGAACAGGAAGAGAGGAACAGGAAGAGAGGAACAGGGAGAGAGGAACAGGGAGAGGAAGAGAGGAACAGGGAGAGGAAGAGAGGCACAGGGAGAGGAGTAGAGGAACAGGAACAGGAAGAGAGGAACAGGAAGAGAGGCACAGGGAGAGGAGGAGAGGAACAGCAAGAGGAAGAGTGGAACAGGAAGAGAGGAACAGGAAGAGAGGAACAGGGAGAGGAAGAGTGGAACAGGGAGAGGAAGAGTGGAACAGGAAGAGAGGAACAGGAAGAGAGGAACAGGATGAGAGGAACAGGGAGAGGAAGAGTGGAACAGGGAGAGGAAGAGTGGAACAGGAAGAGAGGAACAGGAAGAGAGGCACAGGGAGAGGAAGAGAGGAACAGAGAGAGGAAGAGTGGAACAGGAAGAGAGGAACAGGGAGAGGAAGAGTGGAACAGGAAGAGAGGAGCAGGGAGAGGAAGAGAGGAACAGGGAGAGGAAGAGAGGAACAGGGAGAGGAAGAGAGGAACAGGAAGAGAGGAACAGGGAGAGGAAGAGAGGAACAGGAAGAGAGGAACAGGGAGAGGAAGAGAGGAACAGGAAGAGAGGACCAGTGAGAGGAAGAGAGGAACATGGAGAGGAAGAGGAACAGGGAGAGGAAGAGTGGAACAGGGAGAGGAAGAGAGGAACAGGAAGAGAAGAACAGGGAGAGGAAGAGAGGAACAGGGAGAGGAAGAGAGGAACAGGGAGAGGAAGAGAGGAACAGGGAGAGGAAGAGTGGAAAAGAGAAAGGAAGGGAGGAACAGGGAGAGGAAGAGAGGAACAGGGAGAGGAAGAGAGGAACAGGGAGAGGAAGAGTGGAACAGGAAGAGAGGAACATGAAGAGAGGAACAGGGAGAGAGGAACAGGGAGAGGAAGAGAGGAACAGGGAGAGGAAGAGAGGCACAGGGAGAGGAGTAGAGGAACAGGAACAGGAAGAGAGGAACAGGAAGAGAGGCACAGGGAGAGGAGGAGAGGAACAGCAAGAGGAAGAGTGGAACAGGAAGAGAGGAACAGGAAGAGAGGAACAGGGAGAGGAAGAGTGGAACAGGGAGAGGAAGAGTGGAACAGGAAGAGAGGAACAGGAAGAGAGGAACAGGATGAGAGGAACAGGGAGAGGAAGAGTGGAACAGGGAGAGGAAGAGTGGAACAGGAAGAGAGGAACAGGAAGAGAGGCACAGGGAGAGGAAGAGAGGAACAGAGAGAGGAAGAGCGGAACAGGAAGAGAGGAACAGGGAGAGGAAGAGTGGAACAGGAAGAGAGGAGCAGGGAGAGGATGAGAGGAACAGGGAGAGGAAGAGAGGAACAGGGAGAGGAAGAGAGGAACAGGGAGAGGAAGAGAGGAACAGGAAGAGAGGAACAGGGAGAGGAAGAGAGGAACAGGAAGAGAGTAACAGGGAGAGGAAGAGAGGAAGAGAGGAACAGGAAGAGAGGACCAGGGAGAGGAAGAGAGGAACATGGAGAGGAAGAGGAACAGGGAGAGGAAGAGTGGAACAGGGAGAGGAAGACAGGAACAGGGAGAGGAAGAGAGGAACAGGGAGCGGCAGAGTGGAACAGGAAGATTGGAACAGGAAGAGAGGAACAGCGGAGAGAGGAACAGGGAGAGGAAGAGAGGAACAGGAAGAGAGGGACAGGGAGAGATGAACAGGAAGAGAGGAACAGGGAGAGGAAGAGTGGAACAGGGAGAGGAAGAGTGTTACAGGAAGAGAGGTACAGGGAGAGGAAGAGTGGAACAGGGAGAGGAAGAGTGGAACAGGAAGAGAGGTACAGGAAGAGAGGAACAGGGAGAGGAAGAGTGGAACAGGAATAGAGGAACAGGGAGAGGAAGAGAGGAACAGGGAGAGGCAGAGTGGAACAGGAAGAGGAAGAGAGGAACAGGGAGAAGAAGAGTGGAACAAGAAGAGTGGAACAGGAAGAGTGGAACAGGAAGAGAGGAACAGGAAGAGAGGAACAGGGAGAGGAAGAGAGGAACAGGGAGAGGAAGAGTGAAACAGGGAGAGGAACAGGAAGAGTGGAACAAGAAGAGTGGAACAGGAAGAGTGGAACAGGAAGAGAGGAACGGGAAGAGAGGAAAAGGGAGAGGAAGAGTGGAACAGGAATAGAGGAACAGGTAGAGGAAGAGAGGAACAGGGAGAGGAAGAGTGGAACAGGAAGAGGAAGAGAGGAACAGGGAGAAGAAGAGTGGAACAAGAAGAGTGGAACAGGAAGAGTGGAACAGGAAGAGAGGAACAGGGAGAGGAAGAGAGGAACAGGAAGAGAGGAACAGGGAGAGGAAGAGAGGAACAGGGAGAGGAAGAGAGGAACAGGGAAAGGAAGAGAGGAACGGGGAGAGGAAGAGAGGAACAGGAAGAGAGGAACAGGGAGAGGAAGAGAGGAACAGGGAGAGGAAGAGTGGAACAGTAAGAGAGGACAGGAAGAGAGGAACCGGGAGAGGAAGAGGGGAAAGGGAGAGGAAGAGAGGAACAGGAAGAGTGGAACAGGAAGAGAGGAACAGGGAGAGTGGAACAGGGAGAGAGGAACAGGGAGAGAGGGACAGGAAGAGACTCACAGGGAGAAGAG
Organism: Oncorhynchus mykiss; assembly: GCF_013265735.2. Classification (NCBI taxonomy): domain Eukaryota; kingdom Metazoa; phylum Chordata; class Actinopteri; order Salmoniformes; family Salmonidae; genus Oncorhynchus; species Oncorhynchus mykiss. The sequence continues at coordinate 39,733,924 of NC_048578.1, forward strand.
GAGAGGAACAGGAACAGGAAGAGAGGATCAGGAAGAGAGGAACAGGAAGAGAGGAACAGGAAGAGAGGAACTGGAAGAGAGGAACAGGGAGAGGAAGAGAGGAACAGGAAGAGATGAACAGGAAGAGAGGAACAGGGAGAGGAACAGGAAGAGTGGAAAAGGAAGAGAGGAACAGGAAGAGAGGAACAGGAAGAGAGGAACAGGGAGAGGATCAGGAAGAGAGGAACAGGAAGGGAGGAACAGGGAGAGGAAGAGAGGAACAGGGAGAGAGGAACAGTGGAACAGGAAGAGAGGAACAAAAAGAGAGGAACAGGGAGAGGAAGAGAGGAACAGGAAGAGAGGAACAGGGACAGGAAGAATGGAACAGGAAGAGTGGTACAGAAAGAGGAAGAATGGACCAGGAAGAGTGGGACAGGAAGAGGAAGAATGGAACAGGAAGAGTGGAACAGGAAGAGGAAGAATGGAACAGGAAGAGAGGAAAGGTTAAAACCAGCCTCAGACTCAGGAAGGTTAAAACCACCCTCAGACCCAGGAAGGTTAAAACCACCCTCAGACCCAGGAAGGTTAAAACCACCCTCAGACTCAAGAAGGTTAAAACCACCCTCAGACTCAGGAAGGTTAAAACCACCCTCAGACCCAGGAAGGTTAAAACCACCCTCAGACTCAGGAAGGTTAAAACCACCCTCAGACTCAAGAAGGTTAAAACCACCCTCAGACTCAGGAAGGTTAAAACCACCCTCAGACTCAGGAAGGTTAAAACCACCCTCAGACTCAGGAAGGTTAAAACCACCCTCAGACTCAGGAAGGTTAAAACCACCCTCAGACTCAGGAAGGTTAAAACCACCCTCAGACTCAGGAAGGTTAAAACCACCCTCAGACTCAGGAAGGTTAAAACCACCCTCAGACTCAGGAAGGTTAAAGCCAGGCTCCGTAGACGGGCACATCGCACACTGCTCCTGAGTATACTACTCGCCAATGTCCAGTCTCTTGACAACAAGGTAGACGAAATCTGAGCAAGGGTTGCATTCCAGAGAGACATCAGAGATTGTAACGTTCTTTGTTTCAAGGAAACATGGCTCACTCGAGACACGCTATCTGAGTCGGTACAGTCACCTGGCTTCTTCATGCATCGCGCCGACAGAAACAAACATCTCTCTGGTAAGAAGAAGGGCGGGGGGTTTATGCCTTATATAAAGATAACTTTATTCCATTACTCAACATTATGAATGCAAATCTGACTAAATGGAACAATCTTCCCATAATTCCTACAGGTAGAATACTGTAAATATTTATATTAATTAAAATTGCACTATGCACAAATCGCTCCACCATTTCCTGGTTTCTAAAACTCTTAATTGTTCGTCTAATTTCAGTTCCTGTGACAAAACAAGTGTAGTGTAGAGAATCGATGTCTCGTCTAAAACCGCTGTGAAATATATTTTCCATCACCATTATTGTTGTTTCGGCTGTTTGAAGCTGGCGAACAAAGCCGAAAGCAAAAGACGCACGAACTAAACTTAAGAACGGGAAGCATAGAAATAGCACACATAGAACAGACCTACTGCTTCTTAGAATGGCTTCCAATGAGAATGACAGCTCTATAACACATAGAACAGACCTACTGCTTCTTAGAATGGCTTCCAATGAGAATGACAGATCTATAACACATAAAACAGATCTACAGCTTCTTAGAATGGCTTCCAATGAGAATGACATATCTATAACACATAAAACAGATCTACAGCTTCTTAGAATGGCTTCCAATGAGAATGACAGATCTATAACACATAGAACAGACCTACAGCTTCTTAGAATGGCTTCCAATGAGAATGACAGCTCTATAACACATAGAACAGACCTACTGCTTCTTAGAATGGCTTCCAATGAGAATGACAGATCTATAACACATAAAACAGATCTACAGCTTCTTAGACTGGCTTCCAATGAGAATGACAGCTCTATAACACATAGCACAGATATAGCACTTCTTAGACGTGTTTTCAAGTAGAATGATAGAGATATAACCCACATGTCTATGTGAATTTGGTCAGGTCATCCAAAAAGTGACATACTGACACTTTAATAATGAACAATTGTAATAATTGAATGACTGTGTTGAATCTAATTGAATAACTGTGTTGAATCTAATTGAATAACTGTGTTGAATCTAATTGGATAACCTTGTTGAATCTAATTGAATAGCTGTGTTGAATCTAATTGAATAGCTGTGTTGAATCTAATTGAATAGCTGTGTTGAATCTAATTGAATAGCCTCTCAATAGGGTCTGTGTGCTATGAATCATTGAAGGTCTGTGGAAGAACTAGACAGACATCATTTCACAATAATCCTTAACCACAGCGTTAGAGTGATGGAGCCATAGAGTAATGGAGCGATAGAGTAATGGAGCGATAGAGTGATAGAGTGATGGAGCGTTAGAGTGATGGAGCGATAGAGCGATAGTGATGGAGCGTTAGAGTGATAGAGTGATGGAGCGTTAGAGTGATAGAGTGATGGAGCGTTAGAGTGATAGAGTGATGGAGCGATAGTGATGGAGCGTTAGAGTGATAGAGTGATGGATCGATAGTGATGGAGCGTTAGAGTGATAGAGTGATGGAGCGATAGTGATGGAGCGTTAGAGTGATAGAGTGATGGATCGATAGTGATGGAGCGTTAGAGTGATAGAGTGATGGAGCGTTAGAGTGATAGAGTGATGGAGCGATAGAGTGATAGAGTGATGGAGCGATAGTGATGGAGCGTTAGAGTGATAGAGTGATGGAGCGATAGAGTGATAGAGTGATGGATCGATAGTGATGGAGCGTTAGAGTGATAGAGTGATGGAGCGTTAGAGTGATAGAGTGATGGAGCGATAGTGATGGAGCGTTAGAGTGATAGAGTGATGGAGCGTTAGAGTGATAGAGTGATGGAGCGATAGTGATGGAGCGTTAGAGTGATAGAGTGATGGAGCGTTAGAGTGATAGAGTTATGGAGCGTTAGAGTGATGGAGCGATAGTGATGGAGCGATAGAGTAATGGAGCGATAGAGTGATGGAGCGATAGAGTGATGGAGCGATAGAGTGATGGAGCGTTAGAGTGATAGAGTGATGGAGCGTTAGAGTGATAGAGTGATGGAGCGTTAGAGTGATAGAGTGATGGAGCGATAGAGTGATGGAGCGATAGAGTGATGGAGCGTTAGAGTGATAGAGTGATGGAGCGTTAGAGTGATGGAGCGATAGAGCGATAGTGATGGAGCGATAGAGTGATAGAGTGATGGAGCGTTAGAGTGATGGAGCGATAGAGCGATAGTGATGGAGCGATAGAGTGATAGAGTGATGGAGCGTTAGAGTGATGGAGCGATAGAGCGATAGTGATGGAGCGATAGAGTGATAGAGTGATGGAGCGTTAGAGTGATGGAGCGATAGAGCGATAGTGATGGAGCGATAGAGTGATGGAGCGTTAGAGTGATGGAGCGATAGAGCGATAGTGATGGAGCGTTAGAGTGATAGAGTGATGGAGCGATAGAGCGATAGTGATGGAGCGTTAGAGTGATAGAGTGATGAAGCGATAGAGCGATAGTGATGGAGCGTTAGAGTGATGGAGCGACAGAGTGATGGCGCGATAGAGTGATGGAGCGATAGAGTGATGGAGCGATAGAATGATGGAGCGAAAGAATGATGGAACGATAGAATGATGAGCAATATAGTGATGGAGCGATAGAATGATGGAGCGACAGAGTGATGGCGCGATAGAGTGATGAGCAATATAGTGATGAAAAGAGAGAGAGTGGGATAGACAGTGAAAGACAGAGAGAGAGAGACAGAGAGACAGAAACAGAGATAGACAGAGAGGGAGAGAGACAGAGAGAGATAGAGAGACAGAGAGACAGAGAGACAGAAACAGAGATAGACAGAGAGGGAGAGAGACAGAGAGAGATAGAGAGAGATGGACAGAGAAATAGACAGAGCGATAGACAGAGAAATACCGATCAAGAGATAGATAGAGATCTCCTAGGTCTTAGGAAGCACCAGACCAGCGATGTCAATGCGCGGTCGGGTGACTCAAGTCAAGTCTCTTCCTGATCAAAGCCCAGCATCTGGTAACAACCAGCCAACCAAGTCCCTTCGATTGAGCTGTCCATTCGCAACAATCTGCTGCAAGGTTCTGTGATGGCTGATACAAGGCCCTCCCACTGGGGTTACAGAGCCAGGGATGTCATTACTGATTATTCATGGCTGTTGAACACAGAGACAGCCAGGTAGGTAGCGTACGCTAGAGCACACTATCTAGCTCTAATCAGACCTGGTCAGGTTCAGGGCAATGCCATGTCAAGGAGACTGTAAGACAGTGTGTGTGGGTGTGTGTGTGTGTGTGTGTGTGTGTGTGTGTGTGTGTGTGTGTGTGTGTGTGTGCGTGTGTGTGTGCGTGTGTGTGTATGTGCATGTGTTTGTGTGTGCATGTGTGTGTGTGTGCGTGTGTGTGTGTGTGTGTGTGTGTGTGTGTGTGTGTGTGTGTGTGTGTGCGCGTGCGCGTGTGTGTGTGCGTGTGTGCGTGCGTGCACGCGCCCGGTCAGGTTTAGGGCAATGAGACAGTACTTCAAGGGAGAATCTGGCTTTGCCTCGGAGCAGGAGTGTGAGTCAGAATCCTACATCGGCCATGGCAAATGATAAAAACACTAGTTGTGCTAAGAAGACCATGAAGGCTACAGGTGTTGTGTTATTGTGAAAAGTATGAGGTGCCACCTTGAGAGAAAGAAAAAACCTCTTTGAGGTCGTTGTTCTAGTTTTTACAAAGCAAATATTTACTGTGGCAAATAAATGTAGGGAGTGTCTTTGAAATATCTCCATTCAAAATGCTGTGCTTAAAAATAAAAACATATGACAAAGCACCCGATTTGATCCAAATTGATATAATTGCTTTTGAAAAAAAAAAAATCTAATTATATATATATATATTTTTTTTTTCATAACATAATTTATTTTCATTACCACATTTGCCATTAGAGACTAAGGCCTGTCTGACTTAGGAATTGTCTGCCCGGGGACATCAGACTTGACTTTTTCCAGATGTTGTTGTGTTACAGATGTTGTGTCACTGGCCTACACACAATAGTCCATAAAACAAAAGTGGAATTACATTTTTAGAATTAACAAAAAAAATGAAAAGCTGAAATGTCTTGAGTCAATAGGTATTCAACCCCTTTTGTTTAAGGCAAACCTAAATACGTTCAGGAGTAAAAATGTGCTTAACAAGTCACATAATAAGTTGCATGGACTCTGTGTGCAATAAGTGTTAGACATGATTTAAAAATGACTACCTCATCTCTGTAACCCACACATACAATTACAGTGCCTTGCGAAAGTATTCACCCCCTTGAACTTTGCGACCTTTTGCCACATTTCAGGCTTCAAACATAAAGATATAAAACTGTATTTTTTTGTGAAGAATCAACAACAAGTGGGACACAATCATGAAGTGGAACGACATTTATTGGATATTTCAAACTTTTTTAACAAATCAAAAACTGAAAAATTGGGCGTGCAAAATTATTCAGCCCTTTTACTTTCAGTGCAGCAAACTCTCTCCAGAAGTTCAGTGAGGATCTCTGAATGATCCAATGTTGACCTAAATGACTAATGATGATAAATACAATCCACCTGTGTGTAATCAAGTCTTCGTATAAATGCACCTGCACCGTGATAGTCTCAGAGGTCCGTTAAAAGCGCAGAGAGCATCATGAAGAACAAGGAACACACCAGGCAGGTCCGAGATACTGTTGTGAAGAAGTTTAAAGCCGGATTTGGATACAAAAAGATTTCCCAAGCTTTAAACATCCCAAGGAGCACTGTGCAAGCGATAATATTGAAATGGAAGGAGTATCAGACCACTGCAAATCTACCAAGACCTGGCCGTCCCTCTAAACTTTCAGCTCATACAAGGAGAAGACTGATCAGAGATGCAGCCAAGAGGCCCATGATCACTTTGGATGAACTGCAGAGATCTACAGCTGAGGTGGGAGACTCTGTCCATAGGACAACAATCAGTTGTATATTGCACAAATCTGGCCTTTATGGAAGAGTGGCAAGAAAGCCATTTCTTAAAGATATCCATAAAAAGTGTCGTTTAAAGTTTGCCACAAGCCACCTGGGAGACACACCAAACATGTGGAAGAAGGTGCTCTGGTCAGATGAAACCAAAATTGAACTTTTTGGCAACAATGCAAAACGTTATGTTTGGCCTGAAAGCAACACAGCTGAACACACCATCCCCACTGTCAAACATGGTGGTGGCAGCATCATGGTTTGGGCCTGCTTTTCTTCAGCAGGGACAGGGAAGATGGTTAAAATTGATGGGAAGATGGATGGAGCCAAATACAGGACCATTCTGGAAGAAAACCTGATGGAGTCTGCAAAAGACCTGAGACTGGGACGGAGATTTGTCTTCCAACAAGACAATGATCCAAAACATAAAGCAAAATCTACAATGGAATGGTTCAAAAATAAACATATCCAGGTGTTAGAATGGCCAAGTCAAAGTCCAGACCTGAATCCAATCGAGAATCTGTGGAAAGAACTGAAAACTGCTGTTCACAAATGCTCTCCATCCAACCTCACTGAGCTCGAGCTGTTTTGCAAGGAGGAATGGGAAAAAAATTCAGTCTCTCGATGTGCAAAACTGATAGAGACATACCCCAAGCGACTTACAGCTGTAATCGCAGCAAAAGGTGGCGCTACAAAGTATTAACTTAAGGGGGCTGAATAATTTTCTAGGTTTTCTAATGCCACGCAAAGAAGGGCTCCTATTGGTAGATGGGTAAAAAATATAAAAAAGCAAACAAGGAATATCCCTTTGAGCCTGGTGAAGATATCAATTACACTATGGTGTATCAATACACCCAGTCACTACATAGATACAGGCGTAGGTGAAGATATGAATTACACTATGGTGTATCAATACACCCAGTCACTACATAGATACAGGTGTAGGTGAAGATATGAATTACACTATGGTGTATCAATACACCCAGTCACTACATAGATACAGGCGTAGGTGAAGATATCAATTACACTATGGTGTATCAATACACCCAGTCACTACATAGATACAGGCGTAGGTGAAGATATCAATTACACTATGGTGTATCAATACACCCAGTCACTACATAGATACAGGCGTAGGTGAAGATATGAATTACACTATGGTGTATCAATACACCCAGTCACTACATAGATACAGGTGTAGGTGAAGATATGAATTACACTATGGTGTATCAATACACCCAGTCACTACATAGATACAGGCGTAGGTGAAGATATCAATTACACTATGGTGTATCAATACACCCAGTCACTACATAGATACAGGCGTAGGTGAAGATATCAATTACACTGTGGTGTATCAATACACCCAGTCACTACATAGATACAGGCGTAGGTGAAGATATCAATTACACTGTGGTGTATCAATACACCCAGTCACTACATAGATACAGGCGTAGGTGAAGATATCAATTACACTGTGGTGTATCAATAGACCCAGTCACTACATAGATACAGGCGTAGGTGAAGATATCAATTACACTGTGGTGTATCAATACACCCAGTCACTACATAGATACAGGCGTAGGTGAAGATATCAATTACACTATGGTGTATCAATACACCCAGTCACTACATAGGTACAGGCGTAGGTGAAGATATCAATTACACTGTGGTGTATCAATACACCCAGTCACTACAAAGATACAGGCGTCCTTCCTAACTCCGTTACCGGAGAGGAAGAAAACCGTTCAGGGATTTTACCTTGAGGCCAATGGTGACTTTAAAACAGTTACAGAGTTTAATGGCTGTGATAGGAGACAACTGAGGATGGATCAACATTGTAGTTACTCCACAATACTAACCTAAATGACACAGGGAAAAGAAGGAACCATGTCCAGAATAAAAAAAATATCCTGTTTGCAATAAGGCACTAAAGTAAAACTGCAAAAATAAATGAACTTTTTTTGTCCTGAATACAAAGCATTATGTTTGGGGAAAATCCAACACAACTGTCACAACTACTGTCGATCTGGTGCTCGACGTTGCCGGTCTACTAACCAAGGGCCTGACAACCGATCATTACACATACCTGGCAACCCTCATAACTTACACCTGGCAACCCTCATTACATACACCTGGCAACCCTCATTACACATACCTGGCAACCCTCATAACTTACACCTGGCAACCCTCATTACATACACCTGGCAACCCTCATTACACATACCTGGCAACCCTCATAACTTACACCTGGCAACCCTCATTACATACACCTGGCAACCCTCATTACACATACCTGGCAACCCTCATAACTTACACCTGGCAACCCTCATTACATACACCTGGCAACCCTCATTACATATACCTGGCAACCCTCATAACTTACACCTGGCAACCTTCATTACACATACCTGGCAACCCTCATAACTTACACCTGGCAACCCTCATTACATACACCTGGCAACCCTCATTACACACACCTGGCAACCCTCATTACATACACCTGGCAACCCTCATTACACACACCTGGCAACCCTCATTACAGACACCTGGCAACCCTCATTACACACACCTGGCAACCCTCATTACATACTCCTGGCAACCCTCATTACATACACCTGGCAACCTTCAATAGTCCCAGCTGGACTTCATCACTTCCCTGATTACTTCCCCTTTATTTATCCCTCTGTTGTCATCAGTCCTGAGGTGTTATTTATTGTCTCGCACGTTCATTACGTTTTCCATGTTTGTTATTTTCTATCTGTTCCATATTAAACTGACCTTCTGCACCTTCTTCCTGACTCCCAGCATAAAACGTAACAGAATAACACCTCAGCAATATGATATCAGCAGAAGGTTCAACCCACTCTTCCAGACGGTTAATGAACAAGGTCATCTACTCCGTCAACACCACGACGACCAGCTGGCGAAACGTGGTACGGTCATGGAAGGAGGTCCTCCGCGTTCTCCCACCAACCTCGAACACCACCAGCGAGGTTCTCCATTCAACCTATTAGAGGGTCTCCTACCACGGTTCACCGCAGTGAGACAGTCCCCCAGCCATCCCCAGCCTTCCGCCCAGGTCAGTGACTGTCCCTTCCAGGGAGAAATATGACGGTACTCCATCGAAATGTCGTGGCTTCCTCCTCCAGTGTCCTCTCTATTTTGCCTGTAAGACGGGAGTCCCCACCACCGAGAGATTCAAAGTTGCCACAGTCATTTCCCTGCTGACCGGAAGGGGCGTTGGAGTGGGCTACGGCCGTCAGGGAGAGAGGAGGAGCTGGGTTCCTATGAGAGTTCCATGGCTCTGTTCAGGGTGGTTCTTTGACCATCCTCCAGAGGGCAGAGAGGGAGGTGAGAGACATTTCCAGCTCCGGAAGTGTGTCCACACCAATCGGGATTGTGGCAGCCTCCAGCGGGTGGAATAAACCGACGCTCCTCGCTCTAGTCCGCAGTGGACAGCGCAAGGAGGTCCAGATGGCAAGTCTGGATGACGACGTTATCCTTGTTCTCTCTCATCTCGATGGACCTCTGTCTGGATAACCTTCTTCGGGAGCGCCGGTGTACACCTCGCCACTCACCTCCTTCCTTTGGCTGTCCTGAGGCAGCGCCGGAACCCATGGAGGTAGGGACCACACACACACCTCTCTGTGGCATTTGCCGGAGACAGCTGTGGTCACTGTCTCTATTGTGACCAGGAAGGGGAACCAGCTTCAGTGGTGTCCTGTGCGTCCTAACCCGTGGTCCTCTAGAGGTCACGGTCAGCCTCACATCCGGGTACTGGAGCTGTGAGTCGGGCAGGGGAGGTTCAACCCTCATCACTCACACCTGTGCCCTATCACAAAGCTCTTAGGGACTTACCCAAAAAGACTCACAGCTGTAATCGATGCCAAAGGTTTTGCTAACTTGTATTGACTCAGGGGTGTGAATACTTATGTGTAGTAACCTGGCATATTTATGTTTACCACTAGATGGCAGTATTGACTCAAGACGGCGGTTTGCTTCCCGCTATCCGTAGCTATTTCCTTTGTCTGCCTATATAACTGTGAATAAGATAGCTTCAGGTAGCTTAAGCCAGCTGAATTGGAGAATGTCATTCTAAGTTACAATTAAATACTAAACCATACTTAAGTCTCATGAGTCGTAACTCTAAGACGCCTTTAAGGATACTACATTATGTAAATTATACATTTCTGTATTTAATTGTGTAACGGATGTGAAACGGCTAGCTTAGTTAGCAGTGTGCGCTAAATAGCGTTTCAAACGGTGACGTCACTTGCTCTGAGACCTTGAAGTAGTAGTTCCCCTTGCTCTGCAAGGGCCGCGGCTTTTGTGGAGCGATGGGTAACGGCGCTTCGTAGGTGTCAGTTGTTGATGTGTGCAGAAGGTCCCTGGTTCGCGCCCGGGTATGGGCGAGGGGACGGTCTAAATTTATACTGTTACAATTGTTCAAAAAATTAGCAAAACCTCCTTTAAACATGTTTTCACATTATGGGGTAGTTTGTGTAGATGAGTGAGAAGAACATTAATCCATGTTGAGATTCCGGCTGTAACACAACAACATGTTGGGGGGGGGGGGGGGTGAATACTTTCTCACCCTGCTGAAGACACGCTTTTATAAGGATGATTTTTAATGTATATATCTTTTTTATTTCTCCTTTTGTTATTAGTACTTTTATTATTTCATGAAGTGAAAGCACGTTGTTACTTGCTTTGAAAAGTGCTATATAAATAAAGTTATTATTAATGCAGATAGAAAACACTTAGCTGATAACAATGATTAACTGGGGGAAGTGCCTGTGTGTATTATTATGTGGCTGGGTGACTCTCTCTCTCCCTCTCTGTCTCTCTCTGTCTCTCTCTGTCTCTCCCTTTCTCTCCCTTTCTCTCCCTCTCTCTCCCTTTCTCTCTCTCTCTCTCTCCCTCTCTCCCTCACTCCCTCTCTCTCTCTCTGTGATTCTCCCTCTCTCCCTCTTTCCCTCTTTCCCTCTCTCCCTCTGTCTCTCTCTCTGAGATCACCTTGGTCTATTAGTCACACAGACACTCAGAACACGCTGCTCAGTCACAGGATCTGACAACAATAATAACAACATCAACAACAACAACAACAACAACAACAGCAGCGCTACACAGGAATTAACCAGGTACTGATTATGTTTAGAGCAACACAGGTGTTCACAGGTTGGAAACGTGATAATGAATTAATTCACAAGAGTTCTCAGAATAGATTTCTCAAGACCAACCTGACGTATTTAAATAGACTGTGATAAATAAAACAATAGAGTCAGACCCACCCATGATAATGTAGTCGGTAAGGTTACACAGCAGCAGAGCCACCCATGATAATGGAGTCAGTAAGGTTACTCAGCAGCAGAGCCATCCATGATAATGCAGCACAGTAAGGTTACTCAGCAGCAGAGCCATCCATGATAATGTAGTCAGTAAGGTTACTCAACAGCAGAGCCACCCATGATAATGTAGTAAGTAAGGTTACTCTGTCGCAGAGCCATCCATGATAATGCAGCACAGTAAGGTTACTCAGAAGCAGAGCCATCCATGATAATGTACAGTAAGGTTACTCAGCAGCAGAGAGGCCCATGCATGATAGTGTAGTCAGAAAGATTACTCAGCAGCAGAGCCATCCACGATAATGTAGTCAGTAAGGTTACTCAGCAGCAGAGCCATCCATGATAATGTAGTCAGTAAGGTCACTCAGCAGCAGAGCCATCCATGATAATGTAGTCAGTAAGGTTACTCAGCAGCAGAGAGTCCCATGCATGATAATGTCATCAGTAAGGTTACTTAGCAGCAGAGCCATCCACGATAATGTAGTCAGTAAGGTTACTCAGCAGCAGAGCCATCCATGATAATGTAGTAAGTAAGGTTACTCAGCAGCAGAGCCACCCATGATAATGGAGTCAGTAAGGTTACTCAGCAGCAGAGCCATCCATGATAATGCAGCACAGTAAGGTTACTCAGCAGCAGAGCCATCCATGATAATGTAGTCAGTAAGGTTACTCAACAGCAGAGCCACCCATGATAATGTAGTAAGAAAGGTTACTCTGTCGCAGAGCCATCCATGATAATGCAGCACAGTAAGGTTACTCAGAAGCAGAGCTATCCATGATAATGTACAGTAAGGTTACTCAGCAGCAGAGAGGCCCATGCATGATAATGTAGTCAGAAAGATTACTCAGCAGCAGAGCCATCCACGATAATGTAGTCAGTAAGGTTACTCAGCAGCAGAGCCATCCATGATAATGTAGTCAGTAAGGTTACTCAGCAGCAGAGCCATCCATGATAATGTAGTCAGTAAGGTTACTCAGCAGCAGAGAGTCCCATGCATGATAATGTCATCAGTAAGGTTACTCAGCAGCAGAGCCATCCACGATAATGTAGTCAGTAAGGTTACTCAGCAGCAGAGCCATCCATGATAATGTAGTCAGTAAGGTTACTCAGCAGCAGAGCCACCCATGATAATGTAGTCAGTAAGGTTACTCAGCAGCAGAGCCATCCATGATAATGTAGTCAGTAAGGTTACTCAACAGCAGAGCCACCCATGATAATGTAGTAAGTAAGGTTACTCAGTCGCAGAGCCATCCATGATAATGCAGCACAGTAAGGTTACTCAGAAGCAGAGCCATCCATGATAATGTACAGTAAGGTTACTCAGCAGCAGAGAGGCCCATGCATGATAATGTAGTCAGAAAGATTACTCAGCAGCAGAGCCTACTATTTACAGGCCACACCCATACTATTTACAGGACAAAAAAAAACTAACTTGACGGGAGAATGTGCGGTCCTCCACGGACACTTTGACCCATAGGTATGTAGATAAAGTGGAGAAATTAGAACCTGCGACTCCATGGCAGAAGGATGAAACTCGAGAAACGCTTGGAAATTGATGGCATTGTGTAAAATAAATGGAAATATTACCTCTGAGGTATTAAATATGAAGAGTTCCCTGGACTGCACACAAAAAAAAACATACAAAAAAACATGATTTAGGATTATAAATACAAACGGAGAGATTTGTTTATGTTGTACAGTTTAATCGGTCATTTAATTGGACCTGTAATCATTAATCAATACTTGCATGTTTATGAAATGTATTATCAGAAATAATAAGGTGAATAGTAAGATAAATAACGTTTAAACTGATGACGTTTTCGATGCAGTCAGTCGGGCTGGTACGAGTGCACAGCAGTTTCATATATTGTTTTCACGTGTTCGTTGTGCAGAACTGTCAATGTGATAGTGGCCCTCTGTCATTGTCAGTTACAATCAGGGTCATTACCAACACCTGAAGGTGTTACACAATTGGGTAGCTTTGACGTTCAAATAGGTGGGTATAAAAAGGCGTTCAATTACAATGCGTGAAGACGCAATTACAATGCGTAAAGACGCACAATGGCTGCTTTGTAGGAAGATTTGGGAATGGAAGAATTCTGAGAGAGTGTATTTTCAGAGACCGGCTAGATTTACTGGCCGATGAGGATGAGTGACTTATGAGCCGGTTCCGATTACCAAAGAGCTGTTCTCTTGGCTCTCTGTGCTGTATAGTGGGCCCAGCTTTACAGAGAAGCACCCGCAGAAACCAAGCCGTGCCTGTCCCACTTCAAGTCCTGACAACCCTCGGATTTCTGTCACTTTTCAAAGGGATTTGTCTGACGGGTCAGGGATCCCTCAGACAACCGTTAGCCGCGTTATGCCAGACGTGTTAGGAAGTATCATTGGATTGACGCACTTCTACCATAAAGTTTCCTTACACGGTGGGTGAACATGCAAATAAAAGTGCAATTTGCATCAACGTCCGGTTTCTCAAATGTAATCGGTGCTATTGACTGCCGCTTTAATTAAGGGCACCGAGTGAGAATGATTTTGAAAAGCATTATCATTCCATTTATGTCCAAATCATATATGATGCGGACATGGTACTGACTAATGTAGTGGCTCTGTGGCCTGGGTCAACCCATGACTCATTCATATGGCGAAACAGTAGTATTGGGTGCAGACTTGAGGCCGGAGCGTGATGGCTGGCTTCTAGGTACGGATGAGTAATGTAGAAATTGAAAATCCATTGTCATTTCTCTACTGCAGTGCCTAACTCATTCACTAACCTTGCAGGCGACAATAGATATCCCCCTCAAGCGGTGGCTGCTCACCCCTTTCGCCAACCCACAGGGCGCAGAGGAGAGGAACTACAATGTGCGCCATTGCCAGGTACGAGCTGTTGTGGCTTCTGAAGGACAGATGGCGCTGCCTCGATTCCTCAGGCGGAAACATTTTATACAAGCCTGAAAAGGTCTGCGACATTGTGAGGGAGTGTGCTGTGCTATATAATGTGGCACAGCTAAGGAATGTAGCTTTACCCCCTGTCGGTTGTTGGCCCCGACCCCTATCCCCAGGCGTTTGAACCAAACGCAGTTGCGGTGCGCCAGCGTGTGGATTTGATGCATCGCTTGTAAGAACAAAGAATGAAAACAAACACTATTTATTGAGTAATTATTTCAATGTACAGCTTATGTCACACAACATTCCCACCAACTCATTGGCAACCTCGTTAATAGCATCGATTGTGTCTATTTGCGTTTTCAGGACTGCATCTGGGGACACGGTGCTGGAGGGTTGTGACGCACGAGGTTCAGTGGAGACGCCGGGGTTGCGCGAACGCCGCTCCTGCTCAGCTGCAGCACCACCGACCCCGCTGGAACACTTCGCGACTAAAGACTAAAAAAAAGTCAATTGTTTGTGTAAATACATTTAAACTATAAGTTTACACTTGAATGCATTTGGGTTTACTCTTTTCAAACGAGGGAGTACTAATTACATACCTGGATCATCCGGTGCGTCTTGCATGTCCGTGTCCCCTTCCACCTCCGTCACTACTCACTCAGGAGGGATTCAGCTATCAAATCTATTGATATAGCCCTTCGTACATCAGCTGATATCTCAAGGTGCCTTACAGAAGTGTGTGTAGACGCATGGTGGCTGGGAAAAACTCCCTAGAAAGGCCAAAAGCTATAATACCGGCAAGTCGCTCATCAAGGGGGTTGAGCTCCGGTGTCCCCTTATCCCCCGCCGTGGCACAAACACTTTGTCTGTGTAAGAGGCTCCTTTTTGTCGGACCTCTTCTTCTTCTTCGAGGTTCGTTCACAGCGTCCGCCACATGCTGCCGCTCCGACGCCGTTTTTGTCATTTGCAATGTTCACACTGAAACTATATACTTTGTTTCAACCTCCCCTCCCCTACAACAACTTCCGTTTCACACTGGGTGAAATAACTTTTTTATTTTTTTTTATTTGCCTTTTTGTCGGGATTTAGGCTGAGTTTCTGTACAGCACTATGTGGCATCAGCTGATTTAAGTAGGGCTTTATAAATAACATTTGATTTGATTTTTGTCGTCATGCAGTCAGTACGGATTAATATTAATTAGGGGCGTTTCACTGACTATCGGCAACTGTGGACGTTAAAAGGACAAGACGCTCGTTCACCTGCGCAACATTTCGAGTTGATTGTGATTTGTAAAGCGAAACCGGGCGTGGGGACGTGCGTTGCGCACTGTTATCAATCAGAATAAAAACAATTTGCGCATAAGCACTTTCTGTGTTTCGTCCGTAGGCCAACTTTTTGACGTGAATCCTCCGTACAGTTTTATGAACGAGGCCCCTGGTGATTGGCAGGAAGGTAGAGCGGGAAAGCACACTGCCTGTAGTTACAGAGACTGAAGGTGTGTGTTATGTTTTTCCAGTTCCCTGAGGGTAGAACGAGACTGGACCCCTGTCAGATGGCCTCCATCTCTTTATCTGTCTAACACACCTGGGCCCATACCTGCAAGGGATGATACACACACACACACACACAGATAGACATGAAGCACACACCCGTCAGAAGAGAGGTGAGGCCTTGCACCCTGCTTGGCACCTCTATTAGGCATGTGTCCTGGTGGAGGCTTCAGTTAACATTTTACCCGCATGAAAGCTGCAATCATTTGCCCCCTGCTAACATCTTTCCCTCTTTCTCTCTTCCCTTCCTGTTCCTGTTGCCATGGCCTTGGGCATCACTCTAAAGAGGGGAGGCTACAGGTAAACCATGCAGCTGCTGTCTGGACCAGGGACAGATTGCTTTATGCTTATCATCCTCTTCCTCTTCTCCCTCCCTACATCCCCCCTCCCTACACTCCCACTCTCTCCCTCCCTACACTCCCACTCTCTCCCTCCCTACACCCCCCCTCTCTCCCTCCCTACACCCCCCCTCTCTCCCTCCCTACACCCCCCCTCTCTCCCTCCCTACACTCCCCCTCTCTCCCTCCCTACACCCCCCCTACATCCCTCCCTACATCCTCCCTACATCCCTCCCCCTCCCTACACCCCCTACACCCCCCTCTCTCCCTCCCTACACCCTCCCTACATCCCTCCCCCTCCCTACACCCCCCTCTCTCCCTCCCTACACCCTCCCTACATCCCTCCCCCTCCCTACACCCCCCTCTCTCCCTCCCTACATCCCCCCTCCCTACACTCCCACTCTCTCCCTCCCTACACCCCCCCTCTCTCCCTCCCTACATCCCCCCTCCCTACACTCCCACTCTCTCCCTCCCTACACTCCCACTCTCTCCCTCCCTACACCCCCCCTCTCCCTCCCTACACCCCCCCTCCCTACACTCCCCCTCTCTCCCTCCCTACATCCCTCCCTACATCCTCCCTACATCCCTCTCCCTCCCTACACCCCCCTCTCTCCCTCCCTACACCCTCCCTACATCCCTCCCCCTCCCTACACCCCCCTCTCTCCCTCCCTACACCCTCCCAACATCCCTCCCCCTCCCTACACCCCCCTCTCTCCCTCCCTACATCCCCCCTCCCTACACTCCCACTCTCTCCCTCCCTACACCCCCCTCTCTCCCTCCCCACATCCCCCCTCCCTACACTCCCCCTCTCTCCCTCCCTACATCCCCCCTTTCTCCCTCCCTACACACCCCCCCACCTCCCTCCCTACATCCCTACATCCCCCCCTCTCTCCCTCCCTTAAACCTTAAACTCTCTCCCTCCCTACACCCCCCCAGGGTTTAGCTGGAAGGCAGGAGGAGTTTAAGGTAATCTGGCTGACCAGGGTTTAGCTGGAAGGCAGGAGGAGTTTAAGGTAATCTGGCTGACCAGGGTTTAGCTGGAAGGCAGGAGGAGTTTAAGGTAATCTGGCTGACCAGGGTTTAGCTGGAAGGCAGGAGGAGTTTAAGGTAATCTGGCTGACCAGGGTTTAGCTGGAAGGCAGGAGGAGTTTAAGGTAATCTGGCTGACCAGGGTTTAGCTGGAAGGCAGGAGGAGTTTAAGGTAATCTGGCTGACCAGGGTTTAGCTGGAAGGCAGGAGGAGATTAAGGTAATTTGGCTGTTAGTTAGAAGCCAGAGGGAGTTTAAAGTAATCTCAGGGAGGGGTGTGGGCGAATGTAAATGTAAATATTCAGTAGAGACACAAACACACACAGACTGACAGCATCACAGAAACAGCCTGCAGTAAGGACCCAAGAGAACATCTATATCTGAAAACCGTCAGCAGATTTGAGGCATTTTGACATTTTTAGGCGTTTTGAAAAAAACTAATCTCACACCAACTTTTACATTACCATAATGACATCATATATCAAGTTGGAGCTACGTGTTTAAATGTTACGCATGTACAAACTATAGCAGAAATGTCAACTCTGAATATCTCGATTTTGACTCGTCTTGATCTTCCATCTGTTAGAAAGACGAGAAAAAGGATTTCATGTTTTTAATTTCATAATAATCATTTATAATTTATAACACTACTGTATATTTTAGCTGCTGTTCCGCCCCCACCATATTCACATGGTCTTGTTGTAACCATGTATCCCTCAGGATAACAACATATGCTAACTGAGAAATAACGTAGGAACAAGATACATACAGTTGAAGTCGAAGGTTGACGTACACTGCCCTGACCGTAGATCGCTTTCTATGGTTCTATTATTTATTTTTTTGGTCAGGGTGTGATGTGGGTGGGCATTCTATGTTTGTATGTAGGTTGTGTATTTCTATGTTTTTGGCCGGGTATGGTTCTCAATCAGGGACAGCTGTCTATTGTTGTCTCTGATTGAGAACCATACTTAGGTAGCCTGTTTTCCCACTGTTAGTTGTGGGTGTGTTGCACCCGACGGAGCTGTTTCGGTTGTTGTTTTGGTTATTCATCTTGTTTATTTAACCGAACACTGAACACGTACCACGCTGCGGTTTGGTCCTCACCTTCTTCTACCAACGGCCGTTGCCTACACTTAGGTTGGAGTCATTAACTCATTTTTCAACCACTCCTCAAATTTCTTGTTAACAAACTATAGTTTTGGCAAGTCTGTTAGGACATATACTTTGTGCATGACACAGGTAATTTTTCCAACAATTGTTTACAGACAGATTATTTCACTTATAATTCACTGTATCACAATTCCAGTGGGTCAGATGTTTACATACACTAAGTTGACTGTGCCTTTAAACAGCTTGGACAATTCCAGAAAATTATGTCATGGCGTTAGAAGCTTCTGATAGGCTAATTGACATAATTTGAGTCAATTGGAGGTGTGGATGTATTTCAAGGCCTACCTTCAAACTCAGTGCCTCTTTGCTTGACATTATAGGAAAATCAAAAGAAATCAACCAAGACCTCAGATTTTTTTTGTAGACCACAAGTCTGGTTCATCCTTGGGACTCATTTCCAAACACCTGAAGGTACCACGTTCATCTGTACAAACAATAGTATGCAAGTATAAACACCATGGGACCATGCAGCAGTCATCCCGCTCAGGAAAGAGACGCGTTCTATCTTCTAGAGGTGAACGTACTTTGGTGCGAAAAGTCCAAATCAATCCCAGAACAACAGCAAAGTACCTTGTGAAGATGCTGGAGGAGAGGTACAAAAGTATCTATATCCACAGTAAAACAAGTCCTATATCGACATAACCTGAATGGCCGCTCAGCAAGGAAGAAGCCAATGCTCCAAAACTGCCATAAAAAAACCAGACTACGGTTTGCAAATGGGGACAAAGGAAGGAAAATTATGTGGATATATTGAAGCAACATCTCAAGACATCAGTCAGGAAGTTAAAGCTTGGTCGCAAATGGGTCTTCCAAATGGACAATGACCTCAAGCATACTTCCAAAGTGTTGGCAAATTGGCTTAAGGACAAAGTCAAGGTATTGGATTGGCCATCACAAAGCCTTAACCTCAATCCTATTGAAAATGTGTGGACAGGACTGAAAAAGCGTGTGCTAGTAAGGAGGCCTACAAACCTGACTCAGTTACACCAGCTCTGTCAGGAAGAATTGGCCAAAATTCACCCAACTTATTGTGGGAAGCTTGAGGAAGGCTACCCGAAATGTTTTACCCAAGTTAAACTATTTAAAGGCAATGATACCAAATACTAATTGAGTTTATGTAAACTTCTGACCCACTGGGAATGTGATGAAAGAAATACAAGCTGAAATAAATCATTCTGACATTTCACATTCTTAAAATAAAGTAGTGATCCTAACTGACCTAAGACAGGGACTTTTTACACAGATTAAATGTCAGGAATTGTTAAAAACTGAGTTTCAATGTATTTGGCTAAGGTGTATGTTAACTTCCGACTTCAACTGTACCTGGTTTAATGGAGGAGGAGGGAATGTAAACATTATCTGTTCATGTTCTGATCCTCCTTTTACCCTTTACACTGTGGAGTTGTTGAGAGGTGCCCCTTCCTCCCTCCCTCCCTGCTATCACTGTCTCTCTTTTACTCTCTCCCTCACTATCTCTCTATTTGTTCTAAGTCTGTCTCTCTCTCTCTCTGTTTTTCTTTCTCTCTCTCTGTTTTTCTCTCTCTCTCTCTCTCTCTCTCTCTCTCTCTCTCTCTCTCTCTCTCTCTCTTTCGCTCTCTCAGTGACCGTATGTACTGTACATGTCCCAATCAGAAGTCATGGATTACAGGCAACATCGGCACTGACCTAAAGGCTGCGCTTTCAAGGAGCGGGACACTGACCTAAAGGCTGGAGCTTTCAGGGAGCGGGACACTAACCTAAAGGCTAGAGCTTTCAGGGAGCGGGACACTGACCTAAAGGCTACCGCTTTCAAGGAGTTGGACACTAACCTAAAGGCTGGAGCATTCAGGGAGCTGAACACTAACCTAAAGGCTGCGCTTTCAAGGAGCTGGACACTAACCTAAAGGCTGGAGCTTTCAAGGAGCTGGACACTGACCTAAAGGCTGGAGCTTTCAGGGAGTGGGACACTAACCTAAAGGCTAGAGCTTTCAGGGAGCGGGACACTAACCTAAAGGCTAGAGCTTTCAGGGAGCGGGACACTGACCTAAAGGCTACCGCTTATAAGGAGCTGGACACTAACCTAAAGGCTAGAGCTTTCAGGGAGCGGGACACTAACTTAAAGGCTGGAGCTTTCAGGGAGCTGGACACTAACCTAAGGGCTGCACTTTCAAGGAGCTGGACACTAACCTAAAGGCTGGAGCTTTCAAGGAGCTGGACACTGACCTAAAGGCTGGAGCTTTCAAGGAGCGGGACACTGACCTAAAGGCTAGAGCTACCGCTTTCAAGGAGCAGGACACTGACCTAAAGGCTAGAGCTACCGCTTTACCGAAATAACAATTTCCTCTGACGAATAATCAAACAAGCAGGACTAAGATCAAATCCTACTCCACCGGCTCTGACGATCCTCGGATGTGGCAGGAGAGTGGCAAACTATCACAGATTATAAAGGGAAACCCAGCCGTGAGCTGCCCAGTGACGTGAGCCTACCAGGACACTGACCTAAAGAAAGTGACATTGTTCAATTATGTGTTTGGCTTCCCTCAAAATAAGTAATTCAGAGAGGGATTTTTATGTTTACCGCCCCTTCAGGGGACCAACACGAGGAGAGGATATTCTGAAAGACTTTGTTACATTTTTTGCTGATAATAATATCTACTGGTCAAATCTGGCTTCTGCACTGACGACGCCCCAAACATGCGAGGGAAGGAGAAGGGACTCATAGGCCTGATGAGAAAGAGAGAGGATACTCAGACTGTGACTTACAGAATGTGATGCAGCAAGTCGTGCGCGTGGTGAACATTGTTATTGTGAGGGCACTGAATCCCGGCAATTCCGCCAGTTGCAGGAAGAATACCGGAGAGAATACTGCGACTTGTTATTTCACAGAGGTGAGATGGCTGTCTCGTGGCAGAGTTTTGGTAAGATTTCTCTCTCTCCTCCCTCAAATCCATTAATTTGTTCGAAGCCAGGGGAGAGAGGAGCCAGAGCTGGCTGATCCACGGTTGATGTAAGAGCTGGCTCTTTAACTGACATCAACTGCCACGGAACACGGTGAATCTCCAGCTCCAAGGGAAAGCTAAAACTCCGGGCAAAATGCTACGTGTAGTCACAACATTTCAAAATGTTCATACCTGACAGACAGTTTGTTAATTTCCCAACACTCAGAGCAATCACCACAATCCAACCCAGACATACTGCAACATTTTAGCTATGATGCATTTGTGTGTGTTAGAAGAGTTGAAGTTGGAGTTTGAGTCACGATTCAAGGATATCATGGAGTACAAGGAGTTTTTCAACTTCATTGAGACCCCCTTTCATGTGCCTGTGTCCTCTCTGACCCCCCAGTCATCACAGCCCTCTGTTCTGATCGTGCTGAACTAGACAGTGAGATAGTGTGCTCTCTGACCCCCCCAGTCATCACAGCTCTCTGTCCTGATCGTGCTGAACTAGACAGTGAGATAGTGGAGCTGCAGGCAAATGACCCATTGCAAGGTGAACTAAGATCAGGTGTTACACATTTCTGGAGCCTTGTGTCAGACACGGAGTATCAAACCTCTGAAGCAAAAAGGTAACATCAACTCTTGTCAGCACTTATTCATGTGAAGCAACATTTTCAACAAAGAACACTGTGAATCAAAAACCAGAGAAGTCGACTGACCACAAACGGATAGCAACAACAGACTATACATTTTTGAATGAATTCAGTCAAGGAGCAGAACGGGACATTTTCGCTCATCCAACTACTGAGGGGGTCGTATACATGTGATGTAGCCTATTTTATGTGTGTATGTATATATTTGTGATGTGCTGTACATCAAATCAATTGTTTGTGCTTTATTGCTCTCAATTTGCACTCAATTGATCATTAAAAATATAGGAATAAAAAGTACAACAAATGAAAGATCTGTACGGCCCACTGAATGATTGTCCCAACCCAAAGTGGCCCCCTTAAAACATAACAAACATAGTGAGTAACACATACGTGTA
This sequence comes from Oncorhynchus mykiss, assembly GCF_013265735.2. Taxonomy (NCBI): domain Eukaryota; kingdom Metazoa; phylum Chordata; class Actinopteri; order Salmoniformes; family Salmonidae; genus Oncorhynchus; species Oncorhynchus mykiss. Next base: position 39,756,247 of record NC_048578.1, read on the forward strand.
TACTTAAGTAACACAGGTACATGTAAAAGTAGTAATCATTTCAAATACCTTATATTAAACAAACCAGACAGCATCATTTTCTTGCTTTTAAAATGTACGGATTTCCAGGGGCACGTTCCAACACAAAGAACATCATTCACAAACAAAGCATGTGTGTTTTAGTGAGTCCGCCAGATCAGAGGCAGTAGGGATGACCAGGGATGTTCTCTGTTTAGTGAGTCCTCCAGATCAGAGGTAGTAGAGATGACCAGGGATGTTCTCTGTTTAGTGAGTCCTCCAAATCAGAGGCAGTAGGGATGACCAGGGATGTTCTCTGTTTAGTGAGTCCTCCAAATCAGAGGCAGTAGGGAGGACCAGGGATGGTCTCTGTTTAGTGAGTCCACCAGATCAGAGACAGTAGGGATGACCAGGGATGTTCTCTGTTTAGTGAGTCCTCCAGATCAGAGACAGTAGGGAGGACCAGGGATGTTCTCTGTTTAGTGAGTCCTCCAAATCAGAGGCAGTAGGGATGACCAGGGATGTTCTCTGTTTAGTGAGTCCTCCAGATCAGAGGCAGTAGGGATGACCAGGGATGTTCTCTGTTTAGTGAGTCCTCCAGATCAGAGGCAGTAGGGATGACCAGGGATGTTCTCTGTTTAGTGAGTCCTCCAGATCAGAGACAGTAGGGATGACCAGGGATGTTCTCTGTTTAGTGAGTCCTCCAAATCAGAGGCAGTAGGGATGACCAGGGATGTTCTCTGTTTAGTGAGTCCTCCAGATCAGAGACAGTAGGGATGACCAGGGATGTTCTCTGTTTAGTGAGTCCTCCAAATCAGAGGCAGTAGGGATGACCAGGGATATTCTCTGTTTAGTGAGTCCTCCAGATCAGAGACAGTAGGGATGACCAGGGATGTTCTCTGTTTAGTGAGTCCTCCAGATCAGAGGCAGTAGGGATGACCAGGGATGTTCTCTGTTTAGTGAGTCCTCCAGATCAGAGACAGTAGGGATGACCAGGGATGTTCTCTGTTTAGTGAGTCCTCCAAATCAGAGGCAGTAGGGATGACCAGGGATATTCTCTGTTTAGTGAGTCCTCCAGATCAGAGACAGTAGGGATGACCAGGGATGTTCTCTGTTTAGTGAGTCCTCCAGATCAGAGGCAGTAGGGATGACCAGGGATGTTCTCTGTTTAGTGAGTCCACCAGATCAGAGACAGTAGGGATGACCAGGGATGTTCTCTATTTAGTGAGTCCTCCAGATCAGAGACAGTAGGGAGGACCAGGGATGTTCTCTGTTTAGTGAGTCCTCCAGATCAGAGGTAGTAGGGATGACCAGAGATGTTCTCTATTTAGTGAGTCCTCCAGATCAGAGACAGTAGGGAGGACCAGGGATGTTCTCTGTTTAGTGAGTCCTCCAGATCAGAGGTAGTAGGGATGACCAGAGATGTTCTCTGTTTAGTGAGTCCTCCAGATCAGAGGCAGTAGAGATGACCAGGGATGTTCTCTGTTTAGTGAGTCCTCCAGATCAGAGGCAGTAGGGATGACCAGGGATGTTCTCTGTTTAGTGAGTCCTCCAGATCAGAGGCAGTAGGGATGACCAGGGATGTTCTCTGTTTAGTGAGTCCTCCAGATCAGAGGCAGTAGGGATGACCAGGGATGTTCTCTGTTTAGTGAGTCCTCCAGATCAGAGGCAGTAGAGACGACCAGGGATGTTCTCTGTTTAGTGAGTCCTCCAGATGAGAGGCAGTAGGGATGACCAGGGATGTTCTCTGTTTAGTGAGTTCTCCAGATCAGAGGCAGTAGGGATGACCAGGGATGTTCTCTGTTTAGTGAGTCTGCCAGATCAGAGGCAGTAGGGATGACCAGGGATGTTCTCTGTTTAGTGAGTCCACCAGATCTGAGGCAGTAGAGATGACCAGGGATGTTCTCTGTTTAGTGAGTCCACCAGATCAGAGGCAGTAGAGATGACCAGGGATGTTCTCTGTTTAGTGAGTCCTCCAGATCAGAGGCAGTAGGGATGACCAGGAATGTTCTCTGTTTTGTGAGTCCCCCAGATCAGAGGCAGTTGGGATGACCAGAGATGTTCTCTTGATAACTGCGTGAATTGAATGCTAAGCATTCAAAATGTAACGAGTACTTTTGGGTGTCCGGGAAAATGTATGTAGTAAAAATATATTTTTTTTTAAAACGAATGTAGTGAAGTAAAAGTATAAGTTGTTGAAAATATAGATATTAAAGTACAGATACCCTCCCAAGAAGTAGTACTTTAAAGTATTTTTACTTAAGTACTTTACACCACCTTTACACCACCTTTACACCACCTTTACACCACTGCCTAAATGACTACCCTGTAGCATTCACATATGTAGCCAATCAGTGCTTTGAAAGGCTGGTCATGGCTCACATCAACAGCATCATCCCAGACACCCTGGACCCTCTCCAATTCACATACCAACCCCAACAGATCCACAGACACAATCTCTACTGCACTGCGCACTGCCCACACCCACCTGGACAAAAGGAACACCTACGTGAGAATGCTGTTCGTTTGACTACAGCTCAGCGTTCAACACCATAGTGCCCTCCAAGCTCATGACTAAGCTAAGGACCCTGGGACTGAACACCTCCACATGCAACTGGATCCTGGACTTCCTGACGGGCTGCCTCCAGGTGGTGAGTCCCCTCCTGTATTCCCAGGTTCACCCACGACTGCGTGGTCGCGCACGACTCCGACACCATCATTAAGTTTGCCGACGACACGACAGCGGTAGGCCTGATCACCGATGACAATGAGACAGCCTACAGGGAGGAGGTCAGAGACCTGGCAGTGTGGTGCCAGGACAACAACCTCTACCACAACAAGAAAAAGGAACTGAGATGCAGTGCCTTAGACCGCTGCGATACAGCCCGGAATCAAACCAGGGTCTGTAGTGACGCCTCTAGCACTGAGATGCAGTGCCTTAGACCGCTGCGATACAGCCCGGAATCAAACCAGGGTCTGTAGTGACGCCTCTAGCACTGAGATGCAGTGCCTTAGACCGCTGCGATACAGCCCGGAATCAAACCAGGGTCTGTAGTGACGCCTCTAGCACTGAGATGCAGTGCCTTAGACCGCTGCGATACAGCCCGGAATCAAACCAGGGTCTGTAGTGACGCCTCTAGCACTGAGATGCAGTGCCTTAGACCGCTGCGATACAGCCCGGAATCAAACCAGGGTATGTAGTGACGCCTCTAGCACTGAGATGCAGTGCCTTAGACCGCTGCGATACAGCCCGGAATCAAACCAGGGTCTGTAGTGACGCCTCTAGCACTGAGATGCAGTGCCTTAGACCGCTGCGATACAGCCCGGAATCAAACCAGGGTATGTAGTGACGCCTCTAGCACTGAGATGCAGTGCCTTAGACCGCTGCGATACAGCCCGGAATCAAACCAGGGTCTGTAGTGACGCCTCTAGCACTGAGATGCAGTGCCTTAGACCGCTGCGATACAGCCCGGAATCAAACCAGGGTCTGTAGTGACGCCTCTAGCACTGAGATGCAGTGCCTTAGACCGCTGCGATTCAGCCCGGAATCAGACCAGGGTCTGTAGTGACGCCTCTAGCACTGAGAAGCAGTGCCTTAGACCGCTGCGATACAGCCCGGAATCAAACCAGGGTCTGTAGTGACACCTCTAGCACTGAGAGGCAGGGTCTTAGACCGCTGAACCAGGGTCTGTATTTACGCCTCTAGCACTGAGAGGCAGTGCCTTAGACCGCTGCGATACAGCCCAGAATCAAACCAGGGTCTGTAGTGACGCCTCTAGCACTGAGATGCAGTGCATTAGATTGCTGCGATACAGCCCGGAATCAAACCAGGGTCTGTAGTGACGCCTCTAGCACTGAGATGCAGTGCCTTAGACCGCTGCGATACAGCCCGGAATCAAACCAGGGTCTGTAGTGACGCCTCTAGCACTGAGAGGCAGTGCCTTAGACCGCTGCGATACAGCCCGGAATCAAACCAGGGTCTGTAGTGACGCCTCTAGCACTGAGATGCAGTGCCTTAGACCGCTGCGATACAGCCCGGAATCAAACCAGGGTCTGTAGTGACGCCTCTAGCACTGAGATGCAGTGCCTTAGACCGCTGCGATACAGCCCGGAATCAAACCAGGGTATGTAGTGACGCCTCTAGCACTGAGATGCAGTGCCTTAGACCGCTGCGATACAGCCCGGAATCAAACCAGGGTCTGTAGTGACGCCTCTAGCACTGAGATGCAGTGCCTTAGACCGCTGCGATACAGCCCGGAATCAAACCAGGGTCTGTAGTGACGCCTCTAGCACTGAGATGCAGTGCCTTAGACCGCTGCGATTCAGCCCGGAATCAGACCAGGGTCTGTAGTGACGCCTCTAGCACTGAGAAGCAGTGCCTTAGACCGCTGCGATACAGCCCGGAATCAAACCAGGGTCTGTAGTGACACCTCTAGCACTGAGAGGCAGGGTCTTAGACCGCTGAACCAGGGTCTGTATTTACGCCTCTAGCACTGAGAGGCAGTGCCTTAGACCGCTGCGATACAGCCCAGAATCAAACCAGGGTCTGTAGTGACGCCTCTAGCACTGAGATGCAGTGCATTAGATTGCTGCGATACAGCCCGGAATCAAACCAGGGTCTGTAGTGACGCCTCTAGCACTGAGATGCAGTGCCTTAGACCGCTGCGATACAGCCCGGAATCAAACCAGGGTCTGTAGTGACGCCTCTAGCACTGAGAGGCAGTGCCTTAGACCGCTGCGATACAGCCCGGAATCAAACCAGGGTATGTAGTGACGCCTCTAGCACTGAGATGCAGTGCCTTAGACCGCTGCGATACAGCCCGGAATCAGACCAGGGTCTGTAGTGACACCTCTAGCACTGAGAGGCAGTGCCTTAGACCGCTGCGATACAGCCCGGAATCCAACCAGGGTCTGTAGTGACACCTCTAGCACTGAGATGCAGTACCTTAGACCGCTGCGATACAGCCCGGAATCAAACCAGGGTCTGTAGTGACGCCTCTAGCTATGAGAGGCAGTGCCTTAGACCGCTGAACCAGGGTCTGTAGTGACACCTCTAGCACTGAGAGGCAGTGTCTTATACGCTGAACCAGGGTCTGTAGTGACGCCTCTAGCACTGAGAGGCAGTGTCTTAGACCGCTGAACCAGGGTCTGTAGTGACACCTCTAGCACTGAGAGGCAGTGTCTTATACCGCTGAACCAGGGTCTGTAGTGACGCCTCTACCACTGAGAGGCAGTGCCTTAGACCGCTGCGATACAGCCCGGAATCAAACCAGGGTCTGTAGTGACGCCTCTAGCGCTGAGATGCAGTGCCTTAGACCGCTGCGATACAGCCCGGAATCAAACCAGGGTCTGTAGTGACGCCTCTAGCACTGAGATGCAGTGCCTTAGACCGCTGCGATACAGCCCGGAATCAAACCAGGGTATGTAGTGACGCCTCTAGCACTGAGATGCAGTGCCTTAGACCGCTGCGATACAGCCCGGAATCAAACCAGGGTCTGTAGTGACGCCTCTAGCACTGAGATGCAGTGCCTTAGACCGCTGCGATACAGCCCGGAATCAAACCAGGGTCTGTAGTGACGCCTCTAGCACTGAGATGCAGTGCCTTAGACCGCTGCGATTCAGCCCGGAATCAGACCAGGGTCTGTAGTGACGCCTCTAGCACTGAGAAGCAGTGCCTTAGACCGCTGCGATACAGCCCGGAATCAAACCAGGGTATGTAATGACGCCACTAGCACTGAGAGGCAGTGCCTTAGACCGCTGTGATACAGCCCGGAATCCAACCAGGGTCTGTAGTGACGCCTCTAGCACTGAGAGGCAGTGCCTTAGACTGCAGCGACACAGCCTGGAATAAAACCAGGGTCTGTAGTGACGCCTCTAGCACTGAGATGCAGTGCCTTAGACCGCTGAACCAGGGTCTGTAGTGACACCTCTAGCACTGAGAGGCAGTGTCTTAGACCGCTGAACCAGGGTCTGTATTTATGCCTCTAGCACTGAGAGGCAGTGCCTTAGACCGCTGCGATACAGCCCAGAATCAAACCAGGGTCTGTAGTGACGCCTCTAGCACTGAGATGCAGTGCATTAGATTGCTGCGATACAGCCCGGAATCAAACCAGGGTCTGTAGTGACGCCTCTAGCACTGAGATGCAGTGCCTTAGACCGCTGCGATACAGCCCGGAATCAAACCAGGGTCTGTAGTGACGCCTCTAGCACTGAGAGGCAGTGCCTTAGACCGCTGCGATACAGCCCGGAATCAAACCAGGGTCTGTAGTGACGCCTCTAGCACTGAGATGCAGTGCCTTAGACCGCTGCGATACAGCCCGGAATCAGACCAGGGTCTGTAGTGACACCTCTAGCACTGAGAGGCAGTGCCTTAGACCGCTGCGATACAGCCCGGAATCCAACCAGGGTCTGTAGTGACACCTCTAGCACTGAGATGCAGTACCTTAGACCGCTGCAATACAGCCCGGAATCAAACCAGGGTCTGTAGTGACGCCTCTAGCACTGAGAGGCAGTGCCTTAGACCGCTGAACCAGGGTCTGTAGTGACACCTCTAGCACTGAGAGGCAGTGTCTTATACCGCTGAACCAGGGTCTGTAGTGACGCCTCTAGCACTGAGAGGCAGTGTCTTAGACCGCTGAACCAGGGTCTGTAGTGACATCTCTAGCACTGAGAGGCAGTGTCTTATACCGCTGAACCAGGGTCTGTAGTGACGCCTCTACCACTGAGAGGCAGTGCCTTAGACCGCTGCGATACAGCCCGGAATCAAACCAGGGTCTGTAGTGACGCCTCTAGCATTGAGAGGCAGTGCCTTAGACCGCTGCGATACAGCCTGGAATCAAACCAGGGTCTGTAGTGACGCCTCTAGCACTGAGATGCAGTACCTTAGACCGCTGCGATACAGCCCGGAATCCAACCAGGGTCTGTAGTGACGCCTCTAGCACTGAGAGGCAGTGCCTTAGACTGCTGCGACACAGCCCGGAATCCAACCAGGGTCTGTAGTGACGCCTCTAGCACTGAGATGCAGTGCC
>NC_048578.1:39768271-39790771 GCF_013265735.2 Oncorhynchus mykiss
TCTCTCTGTCTCTCTCTCTCTGTCTCTCTCTCTCTGTCTCTCTCTCTCTGTCTCTCTCTCTCTGTCTCTCTCTCTCTCTCTCTCTCTCTCTCTCTCTCTCTCTGTCTCTCTCCGTCTCTCTCTGTCTCTCTGTGTCTCTCTCTCTCTCTCTCTCTCTGTCTCTCTCTCTCTCTGTGTCTCTCCCTCCCTCCCTCCCTCCCTCCCTCCCTCCCTCCCTCCCTCCCTCCCTCCCTCCCTCTCAGTCTCATGATGGACCTGTCTCATCATCTCAGTCTCATGGTGGACCTGTCTCATCATCTCAGTCTCATGGTGGACCTGTCTCATCATCTCTGTCTCATGGTGGACCTGTCTCATCATCTCTGTCTCATGGTGGACCTGTCTCATCATCTCTGTCTCATGGTGGACCTGTCTCATCATCTCAGTCTCATGATGGACCTGTCTCATCATCTCAGTCTCATGGTGGACCTGTCTCATCATCTCTGTCTCATGATGGACCTGTCTCATCATCTCTGTCTCATGATGGACCTGTCTCATCATCTCTGTCTCATGATGGACCTGTCTCATCATCTCTGTCTCATGATGGACCTGTCTCATCATCTCTGTCTCATGGTGGACCTGTCTCATCATCTCAGTCTCATGATGGACCTGTCTCATGGTGGACCTGTCTCATCATCTCAGTCTCATGATGGACCTGTCTCATGATGGACCTGTCTCATCATCTCAGTCTCATGATGGACCTGTCTCATCATCTCAGTCTCATGGTGGACCTGTCTCATCATCTCAGTCTCATGGTGGACCTGTCTCATCATCTCAGTCTCATGGTGGACCTGTCTCATCATCTCAGTCTCATGGTGGACCTGTCTCATCATCTCTGTCTCTCAGACAGCTTTACTTTCTTTGTGTCTAGTACCTGCTCTGGGTCGAGTATGCGAGCACACACACACACACACACACCGGGGAATTGTCTAAGGTGAGGAATGTGGTAGGAGAACTGAGCAGTGATGCATAAATTCCCCAACTCTGCCTCTTAGTGTAAATACAAAGAGGCTGTTAATATTTCATCGCCCTGTTTCTTATAATAACCTCCACGTAACTTCTGTGTGATTTCTGGTGAGTCAGCAAAACGTTCAGATGTTCTGTAGTTGTACACGACTGGTCATTGTTTATTATGAATGTGTGGCCTTCCGAGTGACACAGCGGTCTAAGGCACTGCATCGCACTACAGACCTGGGTTTGATCCTCGTCTGTGTCACAGCCAGCCGTGACCGGGAGACCAATGAGGCGGTGCACAATTGGCCAGCGTCATCTGGGTTAGGGGAGGGTTATGCCAGCCGGGATGTTCTTGTCCCATCATGCTCTAGCGACTCCTGTGGCGGGCCGGGCGCAGTGCACGCTGACTTCGGTTCGCCAGTTGGACGGTGTTTCCTCCGACTCATTGGTACGGCTGGCTTCCGGGTTAAGCGAGCAGTGTGTCAAGAAGCAGTGCGGCTTGGCGGGGTCGTGTTTCGGAGGACGCATAGATCTTGACCTTCGCGTCTCCCGAGTTCATAGGGGAGTTACAGCAATGGGACAAGACTGTAACTACCAATTTGGATATCACGAAATTGGGGAGAAAAAGGGGCAAAAATAACTTTTAAAAAAATTACATAATTATAATAAACTATTATGATGCCAGCTCTACCCTCAGGTTGAATGATGCCAGCTCTACCCTCAGGTTTAATGATGCCAGCTCTACCCTCAGGTTGAATGATGCCAGCTCTACCCTCAGGTTTAATGATGCCAGCTCTACCCTCAGGTTGAATGATGCCAGCTCTACCCTCAGGTTGAATGATGCCAGCTCTACCCTCAGGACTTGTACTGATGGCCTCACACTAATCCTGCTTCCAGGGAGAAGCATGGCAGAAGCTCATAGTAAGTGGCTTGTGTGTGTGTCTCCTTTCATTCTGCCCGTCACAGTCACAGTGGACTCTTAACTCTTAACAGTTTCCAAGGCAACCAGTCCTTTTATTGCATCAGAGTGAGTGAGTGAGTGTGTAAGAGAGAGAGAGAGAGAGAGTGAGAGTGAGAGAGTGTGAGTGTGAGAGAGTGTGAGTGAGAGAGAGTGTGAGTGAGAGAGAGTGTGCGTGAGAGAGAGTGTGAGTGAGTGAGAGTGAGTGAGTGAGTGAGTGAGTGAGTGAGTGAGTGAGTGAGTGAGTGAGTGAGTGAATGAGTGAGTCAGACAGACAGACAGACAGAGACAGACAGACAGACAGACAGACTTCTGTCTTCTCTTCTCCTGACTTCTGTCTTCTCTTCTCCTGATTACTCTTCTCTCTCTTCTCCTGTCTTCTCTTCTCCTGACTTCTGTCTTCTCTTCTCCTGATTACTCTTCTCTCTCTTCTCCTGTCTTCTCTTCTCCTGATTACTCTTCTCTCTCTTCTCCTGTCTTCTCTTCTCCTGACTTCTGTCTTCTCTTCTCCTGATTACTCTTCTCTCTCTTCTCCTGTCTTCTCTTCTCCTGAGTCTTCTGTAAATGCCAAGGCCAGCACCACGTAAGCAGCCAATCAGTCAAGAGTCTTCTGTAATATCTCCCATTGGGCCCTGGTCTAAAGTAGTGCACTTTATAGGGAATAGAGCCCTGGTCTAAAGTAGTGCACTATATAGGGAATAGGGCCCTTGTCTAAAGTAGTGCACTATATAGGGAATAGGGCCCTGGTCTACAGTAGTGCACTATATAGGGAATAGGGTACCATTTGGTACACACATTGACTGGGTTTCCAAACAGGAATAGTGGGTCAGGGTTTTTATTTTGTTGTGAAAATAAAGAGACGCCAAGCAACGCCTAGCAACGCCTAGCAACGCTGAATAACATTATAATGATCTGTAATGACTATCTACCACTGCATAACATTATAATGATTGGTAATGACTGAATAACATTATCATGATCGGTAATGGCTGAATAACACTGAATAACATTATCATGATCGGTAATGACTGAATAACACTGAATAACATTATCGTGATCGGTAATGACTGAATAACACTGCATAACATTATAATGATCGGTAATGACTGAATAACATTATCATGATCGGTAATGGCTGAATAACACAGAATAACATTATCATGATCGGTAATGACTGAATAACACTGATTAACATTATCGTGATCGGTAATGACTGAATAACACTGCATAACATTATAATGATCGGTAATGACTGAATAACATTATCATGATCGGTAATGGCTGAATAACACTGAATAACATTATCATGATCGGTAATGACTGAATAACACTGCATACCATTATCGTGATGGGTAATGACTGAATAACATTATCGTGATCGGTAATGACTGAATAACACTGCATAACATTACCATGATCGGTACTGACTGAATAACATTATCATGATCGGTAATGACTGAATAACACTGCATAACATTACCATGATCGGTACTGACTGAATAACATTATCATGATCGGTAATGACTGAATAACACTGCATAACATTACCATGATCGGTACTGACTGAATAACATTATCATGATCGGTAATGACTGAATAACACTGCATAACATTATAATGATTGGTAATGCCTGAAAAAGACTGTAGAACATTATCATGATCAGTAATGACTGAAAAACACTGCATAACATTATCATGATCTGTAATGACTGAATAACACGACGGAGGCTTCAGCGGAGGACACAACGGAGGACACAACGGAGGCTACAGCGGAGGCTACAGCGGAGGACACAACGGAGGACACAACGGAGGCTACAGCGGAGGCTACAGCGGAGGACACAACGGAGGACACAACGGAGGCTTCAGCGGAGGACACAACGGAGGACACAAAGGAGGCTTCAGCGGAGGACACAACGGAGGACACAACGGAGGCTACAGCGGAGACTACAGCGGAGGCTACAGCGGAGGACACAACGGAGGCTTCAGCGGAGGACACAGCGGAGGACACAACGGAGGCTACAGCGGAGGACACAGCGGAGGACACAGCGGAGGACACAACGGATCTCGTGTGAATTGTTATGTGGATTATAATGCATTTACATATCTGTATTTTACATGTTCAAGGCAATATGCTGAATAAATGACTGGTGCCTCAGTGCCTGTATGGTCCAGTGGTTATGATGTCAGTGCCTGTACAGGCCAGTGGTTATGATGTCAGTGCCTGTATGGTCCAGTGGTTATGATGTCAGTGCCTGTACAGGCCAGTGGTTATGATGTCAGTGCCTGTACAGGCCAGTGGTTATGATGTCAGTGCCTGTACGGTCCAGTGGTTATGATGTCAGTGCCTGTACGGGCCAGTGGTTATGATGTCAGTGCCTGTACGGGCCAGTGGTTATGATGTCAGTGCCTGTACGGTCCAGTAGTTATGATGTCAGTGCCTGTACGGGCCAGTGGTTATGATGTCAGTGCCTGTACGGTCCAGTGGTTATGATGTCAGTGCCTGTACGGGCCAGTGGTTATGATGTCAGTGCCTGTATGGTCCAGTAGTTATGATGTCAGTGCCTGTACGGGCCAGTGGTTATGATGTCAGTGCCTGTACGGGCCAGTGGTTATGATGTCAGTGCCTGTACGGGCCAGTGGTTATGATGTCAGTGCCTGTACGGTCCAGTGGTTATGATGTCAGTGCCTGTACGGTCCAGTGGTTATGATGTCAGTGCCTGTACGGGCCAGTGGTTATGATGTCAGTGCCTGTACGGGCCAGTGGTTATGATGTCAGTGCCTGTACAGGCCAGTGGTTATGATGTCAGTGCCTGTACAGGCCAGTGGTTATGATGTCAGTGCCTGTACAGGCCAGTGGTTATGATGTCAGTGCCTGTATGGTCCAGTGGTTATGATGTCAGTGCCTGTATGGTCCAGTAGTTATGATGTCAGTGCCTGTACGGGCCAGTGGTTATGATGTCAGTGCCTGTACGGTCCAGTGGTTATGATGTCAGTGCCTGTACGGGCCAGTGGTTATGATGTCAGTGCCCGTATGGCCCAGTGGTTATGATGTCAGTGCCTGTACGGGCCAGTGGTTATGATGTCAGTGCCTGTACGGGCCAGTGGTTATGATGTCAGTGCCTGTACGGTCCAGTAGTTATGATGTCAGTGCCTGTACGGGCCAGTGGTTATGATGTCAGTGCCTGTACGGGCCAGTGGTTATGATGTCAGTGCCTGTACGGTCCAGTAGTTATGATGTCAGTGCCTGTACGGGCCAGTGGTTATGATGTCAGTGCCTGTATGGTCCAGTGGTTATGATGTCAGTGCCTGTACGGGCCAGTGGTTATGATGTCAGTGCCTGTACGGGCCAGTGGTTATGATGTCAGTGCCTGTATGGTCCAGTGGTTATGATGTCAGTGCCTGTACAGGCCAGTGGTTATGATGTCAGTGCCTGTATGGTCCAGTGGTTATGATGTCAGTGCCTGTACGGGCCAGTGGTTATGATGTCAGTGCCTGTACGGGCCAGTGGTTATGATGTCAGTGCCTGTACGGTCCAGTGGTTATGATGTCAGTGCCTGTACAGGCCAGTGGTTATGATGTCAGTGCCTGTATGGTCCAGTGGTTATGATGTCAGTGCCTGTACGGTCCAGTGGTTATGATGTCAGTGCCTGTATGGTCCAGTGGTTATGATGTCAGTGCCTGTATGGTCCAGTGGTTGAGGCCTCAGTGCCTGTATGGTCCAGTGGTTGAGGCCTCAGTGCCTGTATGGTCCAGTGGTTGAGGCCTCAGTGCCTGTACGAGACAGTGGTTGAGGCCTCAGTGCCTGTACGAGACAGTGGTTGAGGCCTCAGTGCTTGTACGGTCCAGTGTTTAAAGCCACTGACCCCAGCACACGTATGCCAGAGTCATTATGGGTAATCTCTTAAATAAAAGCTCCAAAAATGGTTGGACTGTCCCACTCCTTAAAAAATTATGTTTAAGTTAGAATTGGACAAATTACAAATTGATTGTGAGCGCAAGTCCAACATAAAATACAACGTAGGCTAAATTGATTCATAGAACATGCACAACCTAGTAGGCAACAATCGATGCTATGCTAACTGAAATATAAAGCAACAATCGATGCTATGCTAACTGAAATATAAAAAAACAATCGATGCTATGCTAACTGAAATATAAAGCAACAATCGATGCTATGCTAACTGAAATATAAAGCAACAATCGATGCTATGCTAACTGAAATATAAAGCAAACAATCGATGCTATGCTAACTGAAATATAAAGCAAACAATCGATGCTATGCTAACTGAAATATAAAGCAACAATTGATGCTATGCTAACTGAAATATAAAAAATAGCATTTATTGGACTTTTTTCAAGAAGTAAATCGAATGGCTTGATAATTTACCCATCAAAAAAAGTGTTTCAGGTCAACAAAATTGTTTTTGTAATAGCCTCAAATACATAAACATTTTTCAATTCATTTTTCCAAAAAACCAGCCTGAAACTCAAGAGAGGTTAAACCATCAATATTAAATTCACCCACTCAACTGACCTCAACCATTATTGTTAACCTCGTTACCACGTCCTAAAAGATGATGTCGGTGTTACCTTAGTCAGAGATCTGTATATGATGACTAGATGCTCATGTCTCGGGCCTAATCGTCGCCCTAAAATGTAATGTCGGTGTTACCTTCGTCAGAGATCTGTATATGATGACTAGATGCTCATGTCTCCGGTCTAATGGGAGTCGTCGCCCTAAAATGTGATGTTGATGCTTTATCATTACCTGTCCTGAGTCACTCATCTCAATAGTTTTTCTGCTGCGGCTGCTTCAAAGACAAACTCTCACTTTATAAAGGACATGAATACCCACATTCCCAGTCCCACTACTCCTATAATATACAGTTACTATAAAAAATAATATCCACCTGAACCCGTCCATCTGACTACTAATAACGTTCCAATCGCTATGGATGTTCGTCAGGCCTCTATATTTCCCAGGACATTATTGTGTGTTCTGTCCACTCTCTAACGTCATCAGAATGGAAATGAAGACATCTAGCTGGCTTGTCTAATAACGCCCTATCCCATCAGAGGAAATCAATGCTGACTGTGTGTTTGAATAGATTAGGCCCTCTTCTCCACCCCTCTCCTCCTCTCTTTTTTTTCTCTCTCTCTCTCTCTCTCTCTCTCTCTCTCTCCTAATAAGACACACCATGGAACGACAGGAGACAGCAGATTGGGTTCATCCTCTTTCTTTCTCTCTTCTCTCTTCCCCCTCTCCTCCTCATCTCTCTCCCTCCCCCTCTCTCTCTAATGCTCTCAGTCTCTCCATCTCTCTCTCTAGCCTTCCCTCTCTCTCATCTCTCTCTCTAGCCTTCCCTCTCTCTCCATCTCTCTCTCTACCCTTCCCTCCCTCTCCATCTCTCTTTCTAGCCCCCTCTCTCTCTCTCTCTCTCTCCATCTCTCCATCTCTCTCTCCCTCTCTCTCTGCCATCAGACTCATTATGTAGAGACAGGAGATTGGCAGTGTGAGTTGAGGATTGTTGCACAGGCAGAAACAAGATGGATTTATTTGATTCTTCTGATGGGGTTGATGCATTATGTGGTCCTGAAGCTGCCGTCTCCGTCACCCGTGACAACACCAGTCTCTCAAGTGGAAAATACATGCATTCCACATTCCTGTCTTAACACCTGTCTAAACACCCTCGTGATATTCCTTTCCATGAAAATGAAGATTATTATTGTAATTTTCTGCTGCTACTGCTGATTGAAATGATTACATAAAGCTGGACTGGTATGATTAAAACACTGCATTGCTAATAATCAGGGGACATGTTTCCCTTTTCACAAGACACTCTACTGTAGTCTATCTAGTATCTCAGGTACATGGAAACACTGAATAGTCAGTGGCTAAGTAACACAGACTCAAATCTAATTGTATTTGTCTAACGTGCCGACAACAGGTGAAATACTTATAACAATGCAGTTCAAGAAATAGAGTTTAGAAAATATGTACTAAATAAACTAAAGTAAAAATGTAAAATAAAATCTAAAAGTATCACAAGAAAATTAAATAACAATAATGAGGCTTTATACAGGGGGACTTCCTCTGATAATGCCTAGTATAGAGGTGCTGGAAGGCAGGAAGCTTGGCCCCAGTGATGTACTGGGCCGTGCGCACTACCCTCTGTAGCACCTTACGGTCAGATGCCGAACAGTTGCAATACTAGTCGGTGATACAACCGGTCAGGATGCACTCGATGTTGCAGCTGTAGAACTTTTTGAGGATCTGAGGACCCATGCCAAATCTTTTCAGTCTCCTGAGGGGGAAAAGCTGTTGTCCTTCCCTCTTCACGACTGTCTTGGTGTGTTTGGACCATGATATTTTGTTGGTGATGTGGACATCAAGGAACTTGAAACTCTCGACCCACTCCACTTCATGTCGATATTAAAGGACGGCTGGCTGCCGTTTTAGTCAGTTTGTAAGTCAGTTTGTAACTCATAGGCAGCTCAAGACAAGGCCCAAATCACCATCACCAGCGTGAAGAAAAGACAGAGGAAAAGGGGGAGGAAGGTGGGGTGTAAGAATTTGCCGACGAATAGGTAAACCACCACTACCCTCCTATTGGCCAACGTGAAATCATTGGAAAACAAACTGGACGATCTGCAATTAACGTCACGGGTGTAGGGGGCAGTATTTTCACGTCCGGATGAAAAGCGTGCCCAGAGTAAACTGCTACTCAGGCCCAGAGGCTAGGATATGCATAGTATTAGTATATTTGGATAGGAAACACTTTGAAGTTTCTAAAACTGTTGGAATGATGTCTGTGAGTATAACAGAACTCATATGGCAAGCGTAAACCTGAGAGAAATCCAACCAGGAAGTGGGAAATCTGAGGTTTGTAGTTTTTCAAGTGATTTCCTATCCAATATACTGTGTCTATACTGTGTCGATTGCACTTCCTACGGCTTCCACTAGATGTCAACAGTCTTTAGAACGTTGTTTCATGCTTCTACTGTGAAAGGGTAGAGAATAAGAGCTGTTTGAATCAGGGGTCTGGCAGAAAGCCTTGAGTTTAGTCACACGCGTGGCTGTGAGCACGAGCTCCGTTCCTTTTCATTTCTAAAGACAAAGGAATTGCCTGATTGGAATATTACTGAAGATTTATGATAAAAACCTCCTAAAGTTTGATTACATACATCGTTTTACATGTTTTTATGAACTGTAATGGAACGTTTTTTGACTTTTCGTCTGGACGTTGTGCCCGCACCTTGTGCATTTTGGATTACTGGACTAAACGCGCAAACATAAAGGAGGTATTTGGACATAAATATGAACTTTATTGAACAAAACATATATTTATTGTCTAACATGGAGACCTGGGAGTGCCATCAGATGAAGATCATCAAAGGTAAGTGATTCATTTTAATGCTATTTCTGACTTTTGTGACACTCTCCTTCGTTGGAAAATGGCCGTATGGGTTTCTGTGGCTAGGTTCAGACCTAACATAATCGCAAGGTGTGCTTTCTCCATAAAGCCTTTTTGAAATCTGACACGGTGGCTGGATTAACAAGAAGTTTATATTTAAAATGGTGTATAATACTTGTATGTTTGAGGAATTATAATTATGAGATTTCTGTTGTTTTGAATTTGGCGCCCTGCGATTTCACTGCGGCGAGGTAGGACGCTAGTGTCCCACCTGTACCAGAGAGGTTAAGACTATCCTACCAACGGGACATTTAAGACTGTAATATCTTATGTTTCACCGAGATGTGGCTGAACGAAGACACAGATAATATAGGAGCTGGCTGGCTTCTCCGTGCATCGGCAGGACAGAGCAGCTACGTCTGGTAAGATGAGCGGCGGGGGTGTGTCTATTTGTCAATAACAGCTGGTGCGCAATGTCTAATATTAAAGAAGTATCGAGGTATTGCTCGTCTGAGGTAGAGTACCTCATGATAAGCTGTAGACCACACTATCTACCAAGAGAGTTCTCATCTATATTATTTGTAGCTGTCCATTTACCACCACAGACCGATGCTGGCACTAAGACCGCACTCAACCAACTCTATAAGGCCATAAGCAAACAAAAACATGCCCATCCAGAAATGAGGCACCTAGTGGTCGAGGACTTTAACGCAGGCAAACTTAAATCCGTTTTGCCTCATTTTTACCAGCATGTCCTCCTACCAGAGGGGAAAAAAAAACTGTAGACAACCTTTACTCCACATTCAAAGCTCTCCCCCGCCCTCCATTTGGCAAATCTGACCATAATTATATCCTCTTGATTCCTTCTTACAAGCCAAAATTAAAGCAGGAAGTACCAGCGACTCGTTCAGTACAGAAGTGGTCAGATGACAGGACTGTTTTGCTAGCACAGACAAGAACACGTTCCTGGATTCATCCAATGACATTGAGGAGTACACCACCTCAGGCACCGGCTTCAGCGTACCGAGCTAAAGGCTAGAGCTGCCGTTTCAAGGAGCGGGACACTAATCCGGATGCTTAAAAAAATCCCTGCTGCGCCCTCAGACGAACCATCAAACAGGCAAAGCGTCAATAGAGGACTGAGATTGAATCCTACTCCACCGGCTCTGACACTCATTAGATGTACTCCCAGGTTCACCCACGACTGTGTGGCCAAGCACGACTCCAACACCATCATTAAGTTTGACGACGCGACAGTGGTAGGCCTGATCACCCACCGACAATGATGAGACAGCCTATAAGTGTGGTGCCAGGACAACAACCACTCACCTCAATGTGAGCAAGATAAAGGAGCTGATCGTGGACTGTAGAAAAACGAGGGCCGAACAGGCCCCCCATTAACATCGACTCGCCATAAACCTCCTGCCTGAGTTATATAGTTACAAGACTCATAAACCTCCTGCCTGAGTTACACAGTTACAAGACTCATAAACCTCCTGCCTGAGTTATATAGTTACACGACTCATAAACCTCCTGCCTGAGTTACACAGTTACAAGACTCATAAACCTCCTGCCTGAGTTACACAGTTACAAGACTCATAAACCTCCTGCCTGAGTTACACAGTTACAAGACTCATAAACCTCCTGCCTGAGTTACACAGTTACAAGACTCATAAACCTCCTGCCTGAGTTACATAGTTATTATTGGTGGCCTCTTCTTATGGTATATTTTAATACCGTAATCACTCCTAACGTGTCCTGTCCTCTAGAAGTCTGCGTCCCAAATGCCACCCTTATACTTTACATAGAATCTGTGTTGCCCAATGAGCCCTGGTCAAAATAAGTGCACTTTATAGGGAATAGGGTGCCATTTTGGACTCAAAGAATATGACCTTCCTTCTCTTACAACCTCAGTGCTTTATCACCACAGTGATAACCCAATCCCCTATCCCTAACCCTAACCCTAACCCTAACCCTAACCCTAACCCTAACCCCTAACCCTAACCCTAACCCTAACCCTAACCCCTAACCCTAACCCTAACCCTAACCCTAACCCAATCCCCTATCCCTTACCCCCCCCCCACCCCATCTGCCCTCAATCAATCCTTTCAAGTCTAAATACTATATGTTATGTAGCTCAAAATCTTTTAAACCATCTAGCTATTACTTCCTGAATAGAACTAATCGTGTGTTATTATGGTGCCACTGTCTGCGTCCCAAAAGGAGCCTTGTTGCCTTTATAGTGTCAAATGTTCTGACCACGGCCCATAGGGCTCTGGTTGAAAGTAGTGCACTAAAATGGGAATGTGGAGCCATTTGTGGCACAGTCCCCATAGGCTTTCATCTGTATAAAATCTGTATTTCCTGATTGACCAGACCCAGTGGTTTTTAAATGTGATTTAGTCATTCGGTTGTTTTTGTATCTGAGAGAAAGGAGATTTAGAGGAAGTAGATATTCTTTATTTAATACATACAGCAGCACTATTAATCATAGAAATAGAGGGATCAAACATAGATATGTCCTCTGTGTGTCTGTCTGTCTCTGTCTGTCTCTGTCTGTCTCTGTCTGTCTCTGTCTGTCTGTCTGTCTGTCTGTCTGTCTGTCTGTCTGTCTGTCTGTCTGTGTGCCTGTCTGCCTGTCTGTCTCTGTGTGCCTGTCTGTCTCTGTGTGCCTGTCTGTCTCTGTGTGCCTGTCTGTCTCTGTGTGTCTTTTTTTTTAGTGGTCATCCTGTCTGGGTTGGCCCCCCCCCCCCCCCCCCTCCCCTTGGGTTGTGCCGTGGCGGAGGTCTTTGTGGGCTATACTCAGCCTTGTCTCAGGATGGTAAGTTGGTGGTTGAAGATATCCCTCTAGTGGTTGTGGGGGCTGTGCTTTGGCAAAGTGGGTGGGGTTATATCCTTCCTGTTTGGCCCTGTCCGGGGGTGTCCTCGGAATGGGCCACAGTGTCTCCTGACCACTCCTGTCTCAGCCTCCAGTATTTATGCTGCAGTAGTTTATGTGTCGGGGGGCTAGGGTCAGTTTGTTATATCTGGAGTACTTCTCCTGTCCTATTTGGTGTCCTGTGTGAATCTAAGTGTGCGTTCTCTAATTCTCTCCTTCTCTCTTTCTCTCTCTCGGAGGACCTGAGCCCTAGGACCATGCCCCAGGATTACCTGACATGATGACTCCTTGCTGTCCCCAGTCCACCTGGCTGTGCTGCTGCTCCAGTTTCAACTGTTCTGCCTTATTATTATTCGACCATGCTGGTCATTTATGAACATTTGAACATCTTGGCCATGTTCTGTTATAATCTCCACCCGGCACAGCCAGAAGAGGACTGGCCATCCCACATATGCTCTCTCTAATTCTCTCTTTCTTTCTCTCTCTCGGAGGACCTGAGCCCTAGGACCATGCCCCAGGAATACCTGACATGATGACTCCTTGCTGTCCCCAGTCCACCTGACTATGCTGCTGCTCCAGTTTCAACTGTTCTGCCTTATTATTATTCGACCATGCTGGTCATTTATGAACATTTGAACATCTTGACCATGTTTTGTTATAATCTCCACCCGGCACAGCCAGAAGAGGACTGGCCACCCCACATAGCCTGGTTCCTCTCTAGGTTTCTTCCTAGGTTTAGGCCTTTCTATGCAGTTTTTCCTAGCCACTGTGCTTCTACACCTGCATTGCTTGCTGTTTGGGGTTTTAGGCTGGGTTTCTGTACAGCACTTTGAGATATCAGCTGATGTACGAAGGGCTATATAAATACATTTGATTTGATTTGATTTGATTTAGGATGAATGAGCTATTTTCTTATCGAAGAAACTGAACTGTGCTCAAAGTTAAAAGTCCTCAGTTCCTGGCTGGGATGGGGTGGCTGAACAGAGCAGTAATTAAACATGATCTTTAATGGGCTATCAACCTATCGGAGGACAATCCTGGACACATTTTAAGCAGAAGCCAATATGCTGCTATCTTGAGCTCTTGTGAACAGCAGTAAATAGGAGAAGCAGGAGTGGAGGGGAGGAGAGGAGAGGAGAGGGTTGGTGAGGGGAGGAGAGGAGAGGGGAGGCCAAGGGAGGAGTGGGGAGAGGAGTGGAGGGGAGTGGAGGAGAGGAGAGGGTTGGTGAGGGGAGAGGAGTGGACGGGAGTGGAGGAGAGAGGAGAAGAGTGGAAGGGAGTGGAGCGGAGGAGAGGGTTGGTGAGGGAAGAGGAGTGGAGGGGAGTGGAGGAGAGTGGAGGGTTGGTGAGGGGAGAGGAGTGGACGGGAGTGGAGGAGAGGGGAGGGTTGGTGAGGGGAAAGGAGTGGACGGGTGTGGAGGAGAGAGGAGAAGAGTGGAAGGGAGTGGAGGGGAGGAGAGTGGAGGGTTGGTGAGGGGAGAGGAGTGGAGGGGAGTAGAGGAGAGTGGAGGGTTGGTGAGGGGAGAGGAGTGGAGGGGAGTGGAGGAGAGGAGTGGAGGAGAGGAGTGGAGAGGAGAGGGTTGGTGAGGGGAGGCCAGAAAAGGAAGAGGGGAGAAGAGGGTTGGCAAGGGGAGGAGAGGGGAGGCCATGGCAGGAGAGGGGAGGAGAGGAGAGGGGAAACCTGGATGATGATAATGGCCTCGTACCACCTGCTAATTGATAAAGCATTAATAGCGGCAGCCTTGTAATGAGACTTGTATTTCATCCTGTCCTGTGCGGCAGAGAGAGAGAGAGAGATACATAAATAACCACATTGGATACTTTATGGAACACAAAGCCTTCACTATCTCATCCTGGAATATCCCAGGCCTGAGGTCATCTGCCTTTGGCCTAAAGAGCAGGAACCCGGACTTTACCAAAGAAATCGGAAATACAGACATTGTCATCCTACAAGAAACATGGTACAGAAGAGATGGAGCCACTGGTTGCCCTCTGGGTTACAGAGAGCTGGTAGTCCCATCCACCACACTACCAGGTGGGTGGTATAGAGGAGATGGACCCACTGGTTGTCCTCTAGGTTACAGAGAGCTGGTAGTCCCATCCACCACACTACCAGGTGGGTGGTATAGAGGAGATGGACCCACTGGTTGCCCTCTAGGTTACAGAGAGCTGGTAGTCCCATCCACCACACTACCAGGTGGGTGGTATAGAGGAGATGGACCCACTGGTTGCCCTCTAGGTTACAGAGAGCTGGTAGTCCCATCCACCACACTACCAGGTGGGTGGTATAGAGGAGATGGACCCACTGGTTGTCCTCTAGGTTACAGAGAGCTGGTAGTCCCATCCACCACACTACCAGGTGGGTGGTATAAAGGAGACAGACCCACTGGTTGTCCTCTAGGTTACAGAGAGCTGGTAGTCCCATCCACCACACTACCAGGTGGGTGGTATAGAGGAGATGGACCCACTGGTTGCCCTCTAGGTTACAGAGAGCTGGTAGTCCCATCCACCACACTACCAGGTGGGTGGTATAGAGGAGATGGACCCACTGGTTGTCCTCTAGGTTACAGAGAGCTGGTAGTCCCATCCACCACACTACCATGTGGGTGGTATAAAGGAGACAGACCCACTGGTTGTCCTCTAGGTTACAGAGAGCTGGTAATCCCATCCACCACACTACCAGGTGGGTGGTACAGAGGAGATGGACCCACTGGTTGCCCTCTAGGTTACAGAGAGCTGGTAGTCCCATCCACCACACTACCAGGTGGGTGGTATAGAGGAGATGGACCCACTGGTTGCCCTCTAGGTTACAGAGAGCTGGTAGTCCCATCCACCACACTACCAGGTGGGTGGTATAGAGGAGATGGACCCACTGGTTGCCCTCTAGGTTACAGAGAGCTGGTAGTCCCATCCACCACACTACCAGGTGGGTGGTATAGAGGAGATGGACCCACTGGTTGCCCTCTAGGCTACAGAGAGCTGGTAGTCCCATCCACCACACTACCATGTGGATGGTATAGAGGAGATGGACCCACTGGTTGCCCTCTAGGTTACAGAGAGGTGGTAGTCCCATCCACCACACTACCAGGTGGGTGGTATAGAGGAGACGGACCCACTGGTTGACCTCTAGGTTACAGAGAGATGGTAGTCCCATCCACCACACTACCAGGTGGGTGGTATAGAGGAGATGGACCCACTGGTTGCCCTCTAGGCTACAGAGAGCTGGTAGTCCCATCCACCACACTACCAGGTGGGTGGTATAGAGGAGATGGACCCACTGGTTGCCCTCTAGGTTACAGAGAGATGGTAGTCCCATCCACCACACTACCAGGTGGGTGGTATAGAGGAGATGGACCCACTGGTTGCCCTCTAGGTTACAGAGAGGTGGTAGTCCCATCCACCACACTACCAGGTGGGTGGTATAGAGGAGATGGACCCACTGGTTGCCCTCTAGGTTACAGAGAGCTGGTAGTCCCATCCACCACACTACCAGGTGGGTGGTATAGAGGAGACGGACCCACTGGTTGCCCTCTAGGTTACAGAGAGCTGGTAGTCCCATCCACCACACTACCAGGTGGGTGGTATAGAGGAGACGGACCCACTGGTTGCCCTCTAGGTTACAGAGAGCTGGTAGTCCCATCCACCAAACTACCAAGTGTGAAACGGGGAAGAGACTCAGGGGGTATGCTAATTTGGTATAGAACAGACCTAACCCACTCTATTAAATTAGTCAAAACAGGAACATTTTACGTTTGGCTAGAAATTAATAAGGAAATTATCTCAACAGAGAAAACATGTCCTCCTGTGTGCTACCCACTAGAAACACCATACTTTAATGAAGGCAGCTTCTCCATCCTGGAGGGGAAAATCAACCATTTCCAGACCCAGGGACTGAACTGTAACCCTCAGCACACAGGGGAACAAACACCTACCTAGAGGTGACAGCATTCCATCCCCCATATGCAGCCCTACACACAACTACGACAACATAACCAACAAAAATGGGTCACAACTCCTGCAGCTCTGTCGCTCGCTGGGTCTGTACAAAGTCAATAGTAGACTACGAGGAAATTCCTATGGTAGGTACTCTTACAGCTCATTGATTTTAAGTAGTACTGTGGTCTACTTTATCACTGACCTCAACCCAGAGTCTCTCAGAGCGTTCACAGTCAGACCACCGACACCCCTATCAGATCACTGTAAAATCACAGTCTACTTGAACAGAGCAATCCTCAATCATGAGGCATCAAAGCCAAAAGAACTGAATATTATTAAGAAATACTATAGATGGAAGGAAACTAGTGTGGAAACCTACTAAAAAACAATTAGGCACCAACAAATTCAATCCCCTTGAGACAACTTCCCAGACAAAACATTCCACTGTAATAGTGAAGGTGTAAACTTGGCAGCAGAAAACCTAAACAGTATATTTGACCTCTCAGCTTCCCTGTCAAAACATTTCAAGCAGACAACCTAAGAAAATGAACAACAATGACAAATGGTTGGATGAAGAATGCAAAAACCTAAGAAAGAAATTGAGAAACCTGTCCAACCAAAAACATAAAGACCCAGGAAACCTGAGTCTACGCCTTCACTATGGTCAGTCACTAAAACAATACAGAAATACACTACGGAAAAAGAAGGAACAGCACGTCAGATATCAGCTCAATGTAACTGAAGAATCCATAGAATCTAACCACTTCTGGGAAAATACAACCACCTAAAAGGAAGCGATTCCCAAACCTTCCATAACAAAGCCATCACCTACAGAGAGATGAACCTGGAGAAGAGTCCCCTACGCAAGCTGGTCCTGGGGCTCTGTTCACAAACACAAACAGACCCCACAGAGCCTCAGGACAGCAGCACAATTAGACCAAATCATGAGAAATCAAAAAGAGAATTACTTGACACATTGGAAAGAATTAACAAAAAAACAGAGCAAACTAGAATGCTATATGGCCCTAAACATAGGCAGAATACCTGACCACAGTGACTGACCCAAACTTAAGGAAAGCTTTTACTATGTACAGACTCAGTGAGCATAGCCTTGGTATTGAGAAAGACCGCCGTAGGCAGACATGGCTCTCAAGAGAAGACAGGCTATGTGCTCACTGCTCACAAAATAAGGTGGAAACTGAGCTGCACTTCCTAACCTCCTGCCCAATGTATGACCATATTAGAGATACATATTTCCCTCAGATTACACAGATCCACAAAGAATTTGAAAAGAAACCCGATTTTGATAAACTCCCACATCTACTGGGTGAAATTCCACAGTGTGCCATCACAGCAGCAAGATTTGTGACCTGTTGCCACAAGAAAAGGGCAACCAGTGAAGAACAAACACCATTGTAAATACAACCCATATTTATGCTTATTTATTTTCCCTTGTGTACTTTAACCATTTGTACATTGTTACAACATTGTATATACAGTGGGGAGAACAAGTATTTGATACACTGCCGATTTTGCAGGTTTTCCTACTTACAAAGCATGTAGAGGTCTGTGATTTTTATGATTTTCTGGATTTTTGTTTTAGATTCCGTCTCACAGAGTTGAAGTGTACCTATGATAAATTACAGACCTCTACATGCTTTGTAAGTAGGAAAACGTGCAATATATATATATATATATGGCATTTGTTATGTAACTATTGTTTTGAAACTTCTGTATGTGTAATGTTTCCTGTTAATTTTTATTGTTTATTTCACTTTTGTATATTATCTACCTCACTTGTTTTGGCAATGTTAACACATGTTTCCCATGCCAATAAAGCCCTTGAATTGAATTGAATTTAATTGAATTGAGAGAGAGACAGAGAGACAGAGACCGAGAGAGAGAGAGAGACAGGGACAAAGAAAGAGAGAGAGAGACAGAGAGAGAGAGCGGATGTGGGAAGGCCCAGAGACAGACACCGCCAGGGGATTGGAGGGCAGACCAGTGGAAAACAAACATTATGGTATAACTGACAACTGGTTACCACGGTGAGAAAAGGTATAGTTCTAAGAGATGAACCAAGGTAGTTACTGTCAAATAAAATTGTATTGGTCACGTAGTGTAATGCTTGTGTTACCTTGACAACCCAAACATACACGGTTGTCAAACCCACAACCATAGTAACTACAGATTACTAATGTGAACCTTAAACTGTATACTGTATCCACGGAGATGGAGGTAATACAACGCAACACCAGAACCCTGGACAAGACTGAGTGTACCTGACAGAGTCACAACAAGCTGCAGCACAGAGTGGCAGAGGTGGCAGAGGTGGCCCGCTCTGCAAAGCATGCCATTGTCATTGTTCCAGGCATTAAGAGCTGCCCATGTGTCTGCCCATGTGTCTGCCTAGGCTGCCCATGTATCTGCCCAGACTGCCCATGTGTCTGCCCATGTGTCTGCCCATGTGTCTGCCCATGTGTCTGCCCATGTGTCTGCCCATGTGTCTGCCCAGACTGCCCATGGGTCTGCCCATGTGTCTGCCCATGTGTCTGCCCAGACTGCCCATGTGTCTGCCCATGTGTCTGCCCATACTGCCCATGTGTCTGCCCAGACTGCCCATGGGTCTGCCCATGTGTCTGCCCAGACTGCCCATGTGTCTGCCCATGTGTCTGCCCAGACTGCCCATGGGTCTGCCCATGTGTCTGCCCATGTGTCTTCCCAGACTGCCCATGTGTCTGCCCATGTGTCTGCCCAGACTGCCCATGTGTCTGCCCATGTGTCTGCCCAGACTGCCCATGTGTCTGCCCATGTGTCTGCCCATGTGTCTGCACATGTGTCTGCCCAGACTTCCCATGTGTCTGCCCAGAATGCCCATGTGTCTGCCCATGTGTCTGCCCAGACTGCCCATGTGTCTGCCCATGTGTCTGCCCAGACTGCCCATGTGTCTGCCCATGTGTCTGCCCATGTGTCTGCCCAGACTTCCCATGTGTCTGCCCATGTGTCTGCCCAGACTGCCCATGTGTCTGCCCAGACTGCCCATGTGTCTGTCCATTGTTCTGCCCAGACTTCCCATGTGTCTGTCCATTGTTCTGCCCAGACTTCCCATGTGTCTGTCCATTGTTCTGCCCAGACTTCCCATGTGTCTGCCCAGGCTGCCCATGTGACTGCCCATGTGTCTGCCCAGACTGCCCATGTGTCTGCCCAGACTTCCCATGTGTCTACCCAGGCTGCCTATGTGTCTGTCCATTGTTCAACCCAGACTGCCCATGTGTCTGCCCATGTGTCTGTCCATTGTTCTGCCCAGACTGCCCATGTGACTGCCCATGTGTCGTCTAAATTAATGAACACAATTAATCTACTTGTAAATTGAAGGAATCTGTAAGCCACGTCTGATAAAAGCCTCTGCTAACTGACCTAATAATTGGTTTACCTGTTGCAGGGTCCACGGTGCGGTCGATTAGGTGATCATCTTGATGGACCCACTCCCCGTTACATTTGAAGTAGATCTGTGTTGCCGGTGTGGAGCGACAGGTCAGGGTGACGGGCTTGTTCTTCACTATGTACTCATCGTCAGGCTCCACCAGGAAGTGAGGTAACAGGTCGTTGAAGGAGGCAGGAAGTGTCGCCGTGGCAACATGCTCCGTACCAACTGGGAGATAAACAGGAAAGAGAAAGATTTTTGTTAAAAGAAAATTTTTAAGACAATAGTTCTGTAACGTAGAATCCCTGAAACTACATATTTTGTTAAAGACAGTCAACAGATTTTAGTAAACACAATATATTAAACTGTCAATAGGTAGAGATTCCTAAAGATTGGAAAGCTGCCACGGTCATCCCCCTCTTCTCTAGACCCAAACTGTTACAGACCTATATCTATCCTACCCTGTCTTTCTAATGTCTTCGAAAGCCAAGACAACAAACAGATGACCGAACATTTCGAATCCCGCCATACCTTCTCCGCTATGCAATCCAGTTTCTGAGCTGGTCACGGGTGCACCTCAGCCACGCTCAAGGTCCTAAACGATATCATAACCGCCATTGATAAAAGACAGTACTGTGCAGCTGTCTTCATCGACCTGGCCAAGGCTTTCGATTCATATCGGCAGACTCAACAGCCTTGGTTTTTCTAATGATTGCCCTGCCAGGTTCATCTCTGGCAGTCTCTTATGGGGGTGCCACAGGGTTCAAATCTCGGGTCGACTCTCTTCTCTGCATACATCAATGATGTCACTCTTGCTGCTGGTGATTCTCTGATCCACCTCTACGCAGACGACACCATTCTGTATACTTCTGGCCCCTCTTTTGGACACTGTGTTATAAAACCTCCAAATGAGCTTCAATGCCACACAACACTCCTTCCGTGGCCTCCAACTGCTCTTATATGCTAGTAAAACGAAATACATGCTCTTCAACCGATCGCCGCAATCCAACACAATGTGTCCAGAAACTGTCAATAGGTAGAATACCCTGAAACTGATTATTTTTACAATGTCTTTTTTTTAGAAAGTCCCTCTGTCTTTTTGGTTGAGAGACCTTGCAGTTAAAGTGGTTTTAGAGTGGAGAAGAAGAAGCTATATTCTCCAGAATTGAGTGAGGAGAGTGTCTTTGTTACTGTGAACAACACTGGTACATGGTAAAACACACATCGATTCCATTGAGTGGGCAGCATCGTGTCCTGGTTTCTTGTTCAGACACTCCTACTCACACTGAAATAACTCAACGCTGAAGTTACTGAGGGTTTAAATTCACTAGCCATGGGTCAGAGAGACCACAGCCCATCTTTCTTTTCTCCTGGTTAACCCAGACTCTCTCTCCTGCTCTTAATCTCTTCACTTTAAGATCACATCTGACTGCGGGTCATAAATCCAGTCAGTCACTCACACTATGTCATATACAGTATACTATATATACAAAAGTATGTGGACACCCCTTCAAATGAGTGGATTCTGCCATTTCAGCCACACCCGTTGCTGACAGGTGTATAAAATCGAGCACACCACCATGCAATCTCCATAGACAAACATTGGCAGTAGAATGACCTTACGGAAAAGCTCAGTGACTTTCAACGTGGCACCGTCGTTGGAAGCCACTGTTCCAATTAGTCAGTTCATCAAATTTCAGCCCAGCTAGAGTTGACCCCCGGGTCAACTGTAGGTGGTGTTATCGTGAAGTGGAAACGTCTAGAAGCAACAACGGCTTAGAAGCTGTGTAGACCGGCTAACAGAATGGGACTGTCCCAAGTGCTGAATGTATATCACGCTTCTGGGTTTGGCGGATGCCAGGAGAACGCTACCTGTCCCAATGCGTAGTGCCAACTGTAAAGTTTGGTGGAGGAGGAATAATGGTCTGGGGCTGTTTTTCATGGTTCGGGCCCCTTAGTTCCAGTGGAAGTCTTAACCTTCCCAGAAGAGGAATAATGGCTGTTATTATAGCAGAGGGGGAACCAACTCCATATTAATGCCTTCCCAGAGGAGTGGAGGCTGTTATTATAGCAGAGGGGAAACCAACTCCATATTAATGACTTCCCAGAAGAGTGGAGGCTGTTATTGCAGAAATGTTCCAACATCTAGTGGAAAGCCTTCGCAGAAGAGGCTGTTATAGCAGCAATGTTCCAACATCTAGTGGAACGCCTTCTCAGAAGGCTGTTGTAGCAGGAAAGGGGGGGACAAACTCCATATTAATGCCCATGATTTTGGAATGAGCTGTTTGTGTCCACATACTTTTGGACTCTGCTATCTGTCTACTGGTTGAACTGACATTTTTTTCATTTTACCTTTATTTAACTAGGCAAGTCAGTTAAGAACAAATTATTATTTTCAATGACGGCCTAGGAACAGTGGGTTAGCTGCCTGTTCAGGGGCAGAACGACAGATTTGTACTTTGTCAGCTCGGGGGTTTGAACTTGCAACCTTCCGGTTACTAGTCCAATGCTTTAACCACTAGGCTACCCTGCCGCCCCATCATTCTAGGCAGAGGAGAGGAGGAGGAGAGGACAGGAGAGGAAGAGAGATGGAGAGAGGTGAGAGGAGAGGTAGAGAGGTGAGGAGGAGAGGTGAGGAGAGGAGAGGAGGAGAGGCAAGGTGGAGAAAGGAGAGGAAAGGAGAGGAAATGAGGGGAGGAGAGGAGGATAGAGGAGAGGACAGGAGAAGGGGAAAAGAGAGGAGAGGAGAGAAGGAGAGAGGGGGAGAGGAAGATGACAGGGGAATGAGTATAAACTTTACACACTTAACACAGGCATCCATTTCCAACCCCCTTGTTGAGCAGAAATCGTTTTCTCAACATGTATTTATCTTCAAAGGACAGTACAAGAGAACGTGTTG
>NC_048578.1:39803271-39805771 GCF_013265735.2 Oncorhynchus mykiss
CCGGGTGGTAGCCGTAACAGTGACTAAGGTTCAAGGCAGGGTACCGGGTGGGAGCCGTAACAGTGACTAAGGTTCAGGGTAGAGTACTGGGTGGTACCCGTAACAGTGACTAAGGTTCAAGGCAGGGTAGAGTAACGGGTGGTAGCCGTAACAGTGACTAAGGTTCAAGGCAGGGTACCGGGTGGGAGCCGTAACAGTGACTAAGGTTCAAGGCAGGGTACCGGGTGGTAGCTGTAACAGTGACTAAGGTTCAAGGCAGGGTACCGGGTGGTAGCCGTAACAGTGACTAAGGTTCAGGGTAGAGTACCGGGTGGTAGCTGTAACAGTGACTAAGGTTCAGGGTAGAGTACCGGGTGGTAGCCGTAACAGTGACTAAGGTTCAAGGCAGGGTACCGGGTGGGAGCCGTAACAGTGACTAAGGTTCAGGGTAGAGTACCGGGTGGTAGCCGTAACAGTGACTAAGGTTCAAGGCAGGGTAGAGTAACGGGTGGTAGCCGTAACAGTGACTAATGTTCAGGGCAGGGTAGAGTACCGGGTGGTAGCCGTAACAGTGACTAATGTTCAAGGCAGGTTAGCGTACCGGGTGGGAGCCGTAACAGTGACTAAGGTTCAAGGCAGGGTCCTGGCCGAAGGTAGACTAGCGATGGTTGTTTAACAGTCTGAAGGCCTGGAGAAAGAATCTGTTTTTCAGTCTCTAGGTCCCAGCTTTGATGCACCTGTATTGGGTCCACCTTCTAGATGGTAGCGATGTGAACAGGCCGTGGCTCGGGTGGTTGTTGTCCTTGATGATCTTGGTGGTGTAGGTGTCCTGGAGGGCAGGCAGTGTGCCACCGGTGATGCGTTGCACTGACCCCAACCCCGTCTGGAGAGCACCGCCTGTTATTGGCAGTGGTGCCTGTTGTGGCCGGTGGTGCCTGTTGTGGGTGGTGGTTCCTGTCGTGGGCGGTGGTGCCTGTGGTGGGCGGTGGTGCCTGTCGTGGGCGGTGGTGCCTGTCGTGGCTGTTGCCTGTGGTGGTGCCTGTTGCCGTACCAAGCAGTGAACCTTTCTTAATGACTAAGTAATAGGAACCAAACCAGCCTCCCCAAAGGCAGCCAATTCCATTCATAGTGGCCATATGGTTCTGGTCAAAAGCAGTGCACTATATAGGGAATAGGTTGTCATTTGAGACTCAACCCAATTCTTTGCTATCGAGTGAAAAGACCACACGTCTTTAAATCCAGGGCATTTACCTTTTAATGTGTAAAACCTACAGGAAAGATGAAATGTTCCTTTGGTGAACAATGTATGATCGCTTTCTGTCTGATTTCAGAATGTTCTAATGGCTTGTGGCGAGGTGGTAATTAGGTTGATGCAGTGAACGACTTTGCATTGGTTAATTTACAACATAGTTAAATAAGAGACTGGTTCTGAACACACTGTACTGAATGGGAGATTCTCTTTGGTTGTGTCTCATAGGGCTCTGGTCTAAAGTAGTGCACAATATAGGGAATAGGGCTCTGGTCTAAAGCAGTGCACTATATAGGGAATGGGGCTCTGGTCTAAAGTAGTGCACTATACAGGGAATAGGGGCCAAAAGGGCTATGCCTTTTCAGCTCTGAACAACACAACACTACTGGCTTCATATTAGTACACAGTCTAATTCTGGGACCTTCATATTAGTAGACAGTCTAACACTGGGACCTTCATATTAGTAGACAGTCTAACTCTGGGACCTACATATTTGTAGACAGTCTAACTCTGGGACCTTCATATTAGTACACAGTCTAACTCTGGGACCTTCGTATTAGTACACAGTCTAACTCTGGGACCTTCGTATTAGTACAGTCTAACTCTGGGACCTTCATATTAGTAGACAGTCTAACTCTGGGACCTTCATATTAGTACAGTCTAACTCTGGGACCTTCATATTAGTAGACAGTCTAACTCTGGGACCTTCATATTAGTACAGTCTAACTCTGGGACCTTCATATTGGTAGACAGTCTAACTCTGGGACCTTCATATTAGTACAGTCTAACTCTGGGACCTTCATATTAGTAGACAGTCTAACTCTGGGACCTTCGTATTAGTACAGTCTAACTCTGGGACCTTCATATTAGTACAGTCTAACTCTGGGACCTTCATATTAGTAGACAGTCTAACTCTGGGACCTTCATATTAGTACACAGTCTAACTCTGGGACCTTCATATTAGTAGACAGTCCTAACTCTGGGACCTTCATATTAGTACAGTCTAACTCTGGGACCTTCGTATTAGTACACAGTCTAACTCTGGGACCTTCATATTAGTAGACAGTCTAACTCTGGGACCTTCGTATTAGTACAGTCTAACTCTGGGACCTTCATATTAGTACAGTCTAACTCTGGGACCTTCATATTAGTAGACAGTCTAACTCTGGGACCTTCATATTAGTACACAGTCTAACTCTGGGACCTTCATATTAGTAGACAGTCCTAACTCTGGGACCTTCATATTAGTAGACAGTCTAACTCTGGTCTGGT
>NC_048578.1:39810771-39813271 GCF_013265735.2 Oncorhynchus mykiss
TCTTCCTTCCCCATCCTCCCTCCTGCCTTCTTCCTCCCCCTTCCTCCCTCCCTCCCCCTCCTTCCTTCTTCCTCTCTCCCTCTTTCCTCCTCCTCCCTCCTCCTTCCTCCTCCCTCACTCCTCATTCTCCCTTCCCCCTCTTTGCCCCTCCCTCCCTCCTTTCTCCTCCTTCCTTCCCCATCCTCCCTCCTGCCTACTCCCTTCTTCCTGCTTCCCTCTTTCCTCCTCCTCCTCCCTCCTTCCCTCTCCCTCGCTCCTCATTCCCCCTTCCTCCCTTCCCCCTCCTTCCTTCTTCCTCCCTCCCTCCTTTCTCATCCTTCCTTCCCCATCCTCCCTCCTGCCTACTCCCTCCTTCCTCCCTCCTCTTCCTCCTTCCTTCCTCATCCTCCCTCCTGCCTACTCCTTCCTTCCCCATCCTCCCTCCTCTTCCTCCTTCCTTCCCCATCCTCCCTCCTGCCTACTCCCTTCTTCCTCCTTCCCTCCTTCCTCCTCCTCTTCCTCCTTCCTTCCCCATCCTCCCTCCTGCCTACTCCCTTCTTCCTCCTTCCCTCCTTCTTCCTCCTCCCTCCTTTTCCTCCTTCCTTCCCCATCCTCCCTCCTGCCTACTCCCTCCTTCCCTCCTTCCTCCTTCCTCCCTCCTTCGAGATTCTCAATCTGCATTGGACCACGTCTCACCATCTCAACATAAATAAGCTTTTTCCAGTTTCTCAATTCCTCAAATTCCAGGCCCCTTGTTAGAGATTACTTCTCTACCTTTATCTCTCTCCATTTCTTCACAATAACATCCTCTACTTCTCTCTTTCTTCAGGACTGGGCCGTGACCCTGTCTTGCATTTCAAATGAGCTTGCTGGCACTGTGGTCCTGAGCACCTATCATTTAGAGAAATAAATTCAATTCAATCCAAAGGGCTTTATTTTTTACATATGTTTATGTTGCCCAAGCAACTGGAATAGACAATAATACAAACAAAGGGGAAATAAACTATGTAAACATTAGTAAACAAGTTTTAAAGAATATAGACATTTCAAATGTTATATCATTGGCTATGTATGGTGTTGTAACAATGTGCAAGTAGTTGAAGTATGAAAGGGAAAATAAATAAACAAATATATATATATATATATATATAGTTTGTATTTACAATGTTTGTGCTTCACTGGTTGCCCTTTTCTCATAGCAACGGGCTACAAATCTTGCTGCTGTGATGTTACACTGCGGTATTTCGCCTAACAGATACGGGAGTTGATCAATGTTTGATTTGTTTTCAAATGATTTGTGGGTCTGTGTAATCTGTGGGAAATATATGCCTCTAATATGGCCTTACATTTGGCAGGAGGTTAGGAAGTGCAGCTCAGTTTCCACCTCATTTCTGTGGGCAGTGTTCACGTAGCCTGTCTTTATAGAGCAAATGTATAAAAAAAAAAAAATATATATATATATATATAACATTTACAGTGCATAAGTATTCAGACCCTTCACTCAGTACTTTGTTGAAGCACCTTTGGCAGTGATTACAGCCTCTAGTCTTCTTGGGTATGACTCTACAAGCTTGGCACACCTGTATTTGGAGACTTTCTCCTATTCTTCTCTGCAGATCCTCTCAAGCTCTGTCAGGTTGGATGGGGAGCGACACTGCACAGCTATTTTCAGGTCTCTTCAGAGACGTTTGATAGGATTCAACTCTGCCTAAGACTGAGGTCCTGAGCGCTCTGGAGCAGGTTTTCATCAAGGATCTCTCTGTACATTGCTCCATTCATTTTTCCCTCGATCCTGACTAGTCTCCCAATCCCTTCTGCTGAAAAGTATCCCCACAGCATAATGCTGCCACCACCATGCTTCACCGTAGGGATAGTGCCAGGTTTCCTCCAGACGTGATGCTTGGCATTCAAGCCAAAGGGTTCAATCTTGGTTTTATCAGACCAGAGAATCTGTTTCTCGTGTTGGTGCCTTTTGTGAGCTGTCATGTGCCTTTGCACTTCCATCTGGCCAAGGCCTGATTGGTGGAGTGCTGCAGAGATGGTGGTTCTTATATTTTATGCCTTGTCCTGGTCGTCGTCCCCCCCCCCCCCCCCCCCCCCAGGAGTCCAACGGTCCATCGGACAGCTATGCGGCCATCGCCCAGGTGGACTCTCTGAGAGCAGAGCCTGAGAGCCTGCGTAAGTGGAGGGAGGAGCAGAAGGAACGGCTGGAGCAACTAGGTAAGTAAACAGCGGAGGCTAAGGTATGGTACTCTGTTCCCTATATAGTGCACTACTTTTAGCCAGGGTCCATAGGGTTCTGGTCAAAAGTAGTGCACTATGTAGGGAATAGGGTGCCGGTTTGGACACACCCAGCTACTTCAGACTTACATACTACTACCACCGCTGCGATACATGCAGTATCTACCACTGACTTCTCAGTCAGTATTCTGTCCAGTCAATGTACACACTGACGAAGGTTGACACCTAAATGTCAAGTTTTGTTTTTTACCCTGCCTGCTAAAAATCTAAATAAAAGACC
>NC_048578.1:39818271-39835771 GCF_013265735.2 Oncorhynchus mykiss
ACAAGACACTTGATGAAATTGAAAACGCAATTGACCAAAATCAGTTCTGGGACATGTGGAACAATTTAAGCACATCAAAGCCACAAGAATTAGCCATACAAGATGTAGGAATTTGGAAAACTTACTTTGATAATCTATACAAAAACATCCCACAAAAAGACTTAAACCAGAACCAATTAGAAATTAAAGAAAAATTGAACATCCTGGAATCAGTCATTAAAAACAACCAAAATCCATTAGATTACCCAATAACCCAACAAGAACTAAATGAAAAGCTAAAATCTATTAAATCAAAAAAGGCTTGTGGTGTAGACAACATCAGAAATGAAATGCTGAAAAACAGCACACCTGAGTTGCAAAATGCTGTGCTTAAATTGTTCAACATGGTTTTAACTTCTGGCTGCTTCCCTGATGTCTGGAACCAGGGGCTCATCTCCCCTATCCACAAAAGTGGAGACAAATCAGACCCCAATAATTACAGGGGAATTTGCGTCAACAGTAACTTGGGAAAGATTTTCTGTAGCATTTTGAATTCAAGAATTCAAACCTTTCTTCAAGAAAAAAATGTAATAAGTAAATGTCAAATTGGCTTTCTCCCTAACCATCGCACTACTGACCATATATACACCTTACACACACTAATTAATAAACACGTCCACCAAAAAAAAGAGGGCAAAATCTTTGCTTGCTTTATTGACTTTAAAAAAGCATTTGATTCGATTTGGCACGAAGGGCTATTCTACAAAATTCTACAAAGTGGGCTTGGTGGTAAGGTGTATGACTTAATAAAATGTATGTACACAGAAAACAAGTGTGCAATAAAAATCAAAAACCAAAGAACAGAATTTTTTTCACAATGTCGAGGTGTGAGACAAGGCTGCAATTTGAGTCCAAATCTTTTCAACATTTATATCAATGAATTAGCAGACATGTTGGACCAATCTCCAGCCCCAGGACTCACACTATTTGACACAGAGGTGAAATACCTGCTATATGCTGATGACTTGGTACTTCTATCACCAACCAAAGAAGGTCTTCAACAAAACATTAATATTCTGGAGCAATATTGCCATAATTGGGCCCTGGCAGTAAATTTCCAAAAAACTAAAATCATGATTTTCCAAAAAAAACCCAGATGTCAGAAACACAAATGTAAATTCACCCTGAACAACACCTTAATTGAACACACAAAAAATTACACCTACCTTGGTCTGACCATATCTGCATCGGGAAACTTTAATATGGCAGTGAAGGCACTCAAAGAAAAAGCCCGCAGAGCAATGTATGCAATAAAAATGAAATTATTCAAAATCAACATCCCAATTAGAATTTGGACTAAAATATTTGACAGTGTAATCCTACCAATAGCACTTTATGGAAGTGAGGTTTGGGGGCCACTCAATAAACTGGATTTTAAAATGTGGGACAAACATCCAATTGAAGCCCTACATGCAGAATTCTGTCGGAAAATTCTACAAGTCCAGAGAAATACACCAACTAATGCATGTAGGGCAGAATTGGGCCGTTTTCCAGTAATAATGAAAATACAGAAAAGATCATTAAAATTTTGGCTACATCTAAATTCAAGTCCAAATTCGAGTCTGCAATTTAAAGCACTTCAAGCCCAAGAGCTGAGCCCAGAAACGAGCCCTCTCAGTCAGCTGGTGTTGGATCTCACCAACCAAGCTGACGCCAGCACTGCTTCAAAAGAAAGAATTCCAATAAGCAAAATTATGAACCAATCAAAGGAATCATATTTACAATACTGGAAAAACGAAACAAAATCCCAAAGCCGACTAAATTGCTATCTGACCCTAAACAGAGAATATGAATTGGCTGATTATCTCTACTCTGTCAGAGATACGAAGCAGAGACAGATCCTTACCAAGTACAGGCTGAGTGACCACCGATTGGCAATAGAAACCGGCAGACATAAAAAGACATGGCTACCCAAAGAGGAGCGTGTATGTGGTCACTGCATGACAGGGGAGGTAGAGACAGAGATGCACTTTCTCCTTTACTGTGATAAATATTCCTCACAAAGAGATTCATTATTCACAGAAATGACTACATATATTCCAAATTTTTACAAATTGAACCCAGAGGAAAAACTAAGAATACTCATGGGCGAAGGAGCAATGGCTCCTCTTGCAGCCAAATATGTATTTTCCTGCCATAGCCTGAGGGACACTGAATAATAACATCTGCATAGTAAACAGTAACTTACTTATTATTACTATTATTGTTATTACTATAATTATTAATGTTTACTGTAGACTGTTACCATTTTATTGTTATTATTTTTGTATTTAATTTTGTATTATTATTTACTACCATTTTATATTATTATTTGCTATCATTTATAATTTTGTTACAATGTATATTGTATACATTGTTGCTTTGGCAATATTGACACAATGTTTTTCATGCCAATAAAGCAGCTTGAATTTGAATTTGAATTTGAGAGAGAGAGAGGGACAGAGAGAGACACACAGAGAGAGCGAGACAGAGAGAGAGACAGAGAGAGAGAGAGAGACAGAGAGAGAGAGAGAGAGAGAGAGAGAGACAGAGAGAGACAGAGAGACAGAGAGAGAGAGAGAGAGAGAGAGAGGCAGAGAGAGAGAGAGAGACAGAGAGAGAGAGAGAGAGAGAGAGAGAGAGAGACAGAGAGAGAGACAGAGAGAGACAGAGAGAGAGACAGAGAGAGACAGCGAGATAAACAGAGAGAGAGAGAGAGAGCAACAGAGACAGTGAAACATATTTTCCTCTAAACAGGTGTGGTGGTTGTTTAAATATGCCCCCGTTGGGCCGTTTAGCCTGTGTAACTGCCACCATAAATTACTCATCATTGAAGTGACAGGTTTGTGGCAGGAAAAAAAAAAAATATTGCATTTCAGTGTCACCTAAAATGTGTCTGTTTGTAAAGAGAAGTGAGATAAACTTGTCTCAGATGGGGAGGGAGGTAGGGAAAGGGGGAGGGAGAGAGAAAGGAAACAGGGGAGAACAGAGAGAAAGCAGGGGAGGAGGGAGAGGCATATAAAGGAACCCCCCCCCCCCCCCATCCCAGCACTGTGCTATCTCGTTACCATAGTGTGCATGTCCTATTTGTAGTGAGGTGTTATTAGCGGCCTAGCGGTAGTCCTAGCAGCCTAGCTGCCAGCTGTCAGAGGATCATCAGGCTCTGCAACACTGAACGAGCATCCCTGTTCTCTCCTCTCCTGCCTGACTGTTTTTCTCTGGCTGCCGGGAAGTGCACAGAAAATACTGCCCCAATCTCTCTCTCTCTCTCTCTCTCTCTCTCTCTCTCTCTCTCTCTCTCTCTCTCTCTCTCTCTCTCTCTCTCTCTCTCTCTCTCTCTCTCTCTCTCTCTCTCTCTCTCTCTCTCTCTCTCTCTCTCTCTCTCTCTCTCTCTCTCTCTCTCTCTCTCTCTCTCTCTCTCTCTCTCTCTCTCTCTCTCTCTCTCTCTCTCTCTCTCTCTCTCTCTCTCTGCCTTTCTCTTCTTCTTCCCACCTGGGGTTCATTATCAGGAATATTTAGTAATAAACTAACATCTGTAGCTTGCTTCCTCTTTCTTCTCTTTCTTCTACAGCGATATCTTATTATTTTAAGCTTTCTGTCTCTTTTACTCTCTCTCTCCTCTCTTGATCTCTGTCATCTTCCCACTTGTCTCTCCTGGCCATCTATACCATTTCCTTATGTTCTCTGTCACTCTTACTCTCCCACTCTCTCAATTCCCACTAACTTTGGTATATTTCCCATTTCTTCACTACAAAATATATGCTGAACTTGTTTGAATTTAAACTTCTTTAAATGAATCATTAAAATAAACCTCTATTATATAGTGATCACTAGAACCACTGACAGTAATGTTCCTAGAATGTAATTTTATTGTTTTTCTTCATATGTTCAGCATACTGTACCACATACTATACCACATACTATACCACATACTATACCACATACTGTACCACATACTATACCACATACTATACCACATACTATACCACATACTATACCACATACTATACCACATACTATACCACATACTATACCACATACTATACCACATACTATACCACATACTATACCACATACTATACCATATACTATACCATATACTATACCACATACTATACCACATACTATACCACATACTATACCACATACTATACCACATACTATACCACATACTGTACCACATACTATACCACATACTGTACCACATACTATACCACATACTATACCACATACTATACCACACACTGTACCACATACTATACCATATACTATACCACATACTATACCATATACTGTACCACATACTATACCACATACTATACCACATACTATACCACATACTATACCACATACTATACCACATACTGTACCACATACTATACCACATACTGTACCACATACTATACCACATACTATACCACATACTATACCATATACTGTACCACATACTATACCATATACTGTACCACATACTATACCACATACTATACCACATACTATACCATATACTATACCACATACTATACCATATACTGTACCACATACTATACCACAAACTATACCATATACTGTACCACATACTATACCACATACTAGACCACATACTGTACCACATACTATACCACATACTGTACCACATACTATACCACATACTATACCACATACTATACCATATACTATACCACATACTATACCACATACTGTACCACATACTATACCACATACTATACCACAAACTATACCATATACTATACCACATACTGTACCACATACTATACCATATACTATACCACATACTGTACCATATACTATGCCACACACTATACCACATACTATACCACAAACTATACCATATACTATACCACATACTATACCATATACTGTACCACATACTATACCACAAACTATACCATATACTGTACCACATACTATACCACATACTGTACCACATACTAGACCATATACTAGACCACAAACTATACCACATACTATACCATATACTATACTACATACTATACCATATACTATACCACATACTATACCATATACTATGCCACACACTATACCACATACTGTACCACATACTATACCACATACTATACCACATAATATACCATATACTATACCATATACTGTACCACATACTGTATCACATACAACACCATATACTATACCACATACTATACCACAAACTAAACCATATACAGTGGGGCAAATAACTATTTAGTCAGCCACCAATTGTGCAAGTTCTCCCACTTAAAAAGATGAGAGAGACATGTAATTTTCATCATAGGTACACTTCAACTATGACAGACAAAATGAGAAAAAACATCTTGAAAATCACATTTTTAAGTAGGAGAACATGCACAATTGGTGGCTGACTAAAGACTTTTTCGCCCCACTGTACTATACCACATACAATACCACATACTATACCACATACAATACCATATACTATACCATATACTAAACCACATAATATACCATATACTA
Organism: Oncorhynchus mykiss; assembly: GCF_013265735.2. NCBI lineage: Eukaryota > Metazoa > Chordata > Actinopteri > Salmoniformes > Salmonidae > Oncorhynchus > Oncorhynchus mykiss. Next base: position 39,823,783 of record NC_048578.1, read on the forward strand.
TACCATATACTATACCATATACTATACCACATACTAGACCACATACAATACTACATACTATACCATATACTAAACCACATAATATACCATATACTATACCATATACTATACCATATACTATACCACATACTATACCACATACTATACCACATAATATACCATATACAACACCATATACTATACCATATACTATACCACATACTACACCATATACTATACCATATACTATACCACATACTACACCATATACTATACCATATACTACATACTCTAATAGTCTCTAATACAACACACTGACAGAAGTCTCCAGTCTAATAGTCTCTAATACAACACACTGACAGAAGTCTCCAGTCTAATAGTCTCTAATACAACACACTGACAGAAGTCTCCAGTCTAATAGTCTCTAATACAACACACTGACAGAAGTCTCCAGTCTAATAGTCTCTAATACAACACACTGACAGAAGTCTCCAGTCTAATAGTCTCTAATACAACACACTGACAGAAGTCTCCAGTCTAATAGTCTCTAATACAACACACTGACAGAAGTCTCCAGTCTAATAGTCTCTAATACAACACACTGACAGAAGTCTCCAGTCTAATAGTCTCTAATACAACACACTGACAGAAGTCTCCAGTCTAATAGTCTCTAATACAACACACTGACAGAAGTCTCCAGTCTAATAGTCTCTAATACAACACACTGACAGAAGTCTCCAGTCTAATAGTCTCTAATACAACACACTGACAGAAGTCTCCAGTCTAATAGTCTCTAATACAACACACTGACAGAAGTCTCCAGTCTAATAGTCTCTAATACAACACACTGACAGAAGTCTCCAGTCTAATAGTCTCTAATACAACACACTGACAGAAGTCTCCAGTCTAATAGTCTCTAATACAACACACTGACAGAAGTCTCCAGTCTAATAGTCTCTAATACAACACACTGACAGAAGTCTCCAGTCTAATAGTCTCTAATACAACACACTGACAGAAGTCTCCAGTCTAATAGTCTCTAATACAACACACTGACAGAAGTCTCCAGTCTAATAGTCTCTAATACAACACACTGACAGAAGTCTCCAGTCTAATAGTCTCTAATACAACACACTGACAGAAGTTTCCAGTCTAATAGTCTCTAATACAACACACTGACAGAAGTCTCCAGTCTAATAGTCTCTAATACAACACACTGACAGAAGTCTCCAATCTAATAGTCTCTAATAAACACACTGACAGAAGTCTCCAGTCTAATAGTCTCTAATACAACACACTGACAGAAGTCTCCAGTCTAATAGTCTCTAATAAACACACTGACAGAAGTCTCTAGTCTAATAGTCCTGATATAACACACACACACACACACACAAACAAACAAACAAACAAACAGCCACTGTGACCGGGCGTACTTCTAGTTGATTAATTAGATTGTTATGGTTCTGCATGAACAGGAGTTGTTTATGAGTCGTTAGATGTATCTGGGGCGACTACCAACAGGTTTGTTAAGTTTAGGCACTGACGAAGGTGGATCACTTAAAGGCTGTATGTTCCAAATGGCCCCCTATTTAATGCCTTACTCTTGACCAGGACTCATAGGGCTCTAAGTCTGTTAGATGGTTGGCCCACTATTCCCCAGGGCTCATAGGGCTCTAAATTTGTTAGATGGTTGGCCCACTATTCCCCAGGGCTCATAGGGCTCTAAATTTGTTAGATGGTTGGCCCACTATTCCCCAGGGCTCATAGGGCTCTAAATTTGTTAGATGTTTGGCCCACTATTCGCCAGGGCTCATAGGGCTCTCTGTTAGATAGAGTCATGAGGAGACTGAAAAGATTTGGCATGGGTCCCCAGATCCTGAAGAAGTTATACAGCTCCACCATCGACAACATCCTGGCCGGTTGCATTACCGCCTGGTACGGCAACTGCTCGTCATCTGACCATAAGGCGCTAAAGAGGGTAGAGCGAACGGCCCAGTACATCACTGGTGCCAAACGTCCTGCCATCCAGGACCTATATAATAGCCGGTGTCAGAGGAAAGCCCATAAAATTGTCAGAGACTCCAGTCACCCAAGTCATAGACTGTTTTCTCTGCTTTCACACGGCAAGGGGTACCGGAGCGCCAAGTCTAGGGCCAAAAGGCTCCTTAACAGCTTCTACACCCCCAAGCCATAAGACTGCTGAACAGTTAATTAAATTGCCGCCCGGACTATTACACTGACACCCCCCTTCCCCCCCCATTTGTTTTGTACACTGCTGCTACTCTCTGTTTATTGTCTATGCATAGTCACTTCACCCCTACCTACATGTACAAATTACCTCAACTAACCTGTACCCCCGAACACTGCCTCGGTACCGGTACCCCCTGTATATAGCCTCCACACTGACTCAGTACCGGTACCCCCTGTATATAGCCTCCACATTGACTCTGTACCGGTACCCCCTGTATATAGCCTCCACATTGACTCTGTACCGGTACCCCCTGTATATAGCCTTCACATTGACTCTGTACCGGTACCCCCTGTATATAGCCTCCACATTGACTCTGTACCGGTACCCCCTGTATATAGCCTCCACATTGACTCTGTACCGGTACCCCCTGTATATAGCCTCCACATTGACTCTGTACCGGTACCCCCTGTATATAGCCTCCACATTGACTTGGTACCGGTACCCCCTGTATATAGCCTCCACATTGACTCTGTACCGGTACCCCCTGTATATAACCTCCACATTGACTCTGTACCAGTACCCCCTGTATATAGCCTCCACATTGACTCTGTACCGGTACCCCCTGTATATAGCCTCCACATTGACTCTGTACCGGTACCCCCTGTATATAGCCTCCACATTGACTTGGTACCGGTACCCCCTGTATATAGCCTCCACATTGACTTGGTACCGGTACCCCCTGTATATAACCTCCACATTGACTCTGTACCAGTACCCCCTGTATATAGCCTCCACATTGACTCTGTACCGGTACCCCCTGTATATAGCCTCCACATTGACTCTGTACCGGTACCCCCTGTATATAGCCTCCACATTGACTCTGTACCGGTACCCCCTGTATATAGTCTCCACATTGACTCTGTACCGGTACCCCCTGTATATAGCCTCCACATTGACTCTGTACCGGTACCCCCTGTATATAGCCTCCACATTGACTTGGTACCGGTACCCCCTGTATATAGCCTCCACATTGACTTGGTACCGGTACCCCCTGTATATAGCCTCCACATTGACTCTGTACTGGTACCCCCTGTATATAGCCTCCACATTGACTCTGTACTGTAATACCCTGTATATAGCCTCCACATTGACTCTGTACCGGTACCCCCTGTATATAGCCTCCACATTGACTTGGTACCGGTACCCCCTGTATATAGCCTCCACATTGACTCTGTACCGGTACCCCCTGTATATAGCCTCCACATTGACTCTGTACTGTAATACCCTGTATATAGCCTCCACATTGACTCTGTACTGGTACCCCCTGTATGTAGCCTCCACATTGACTCTGTACTGGTACCCCCTGTATATAGCCTCCACATTGACTCTGTACTGTAATACCCTGTATATAGCCTCCACATTGACTCTGTACTGGTACCCCCTGTATGTAGCCTCCACATTGACTCTGTACCGTAATACCCTGTATATAGCCTCCACATTGACTCTGTACTGTAATACCCTGTATATAGCCTCCACATTGACTCTGTACTGGTACCCCCTGTATATAGCCTCCACATTGACTCTGTACTGTAATACCCTGTATATAGCCTCCACATTGACTCTGTACTGGTACCCCCTGTATATAGCCTCCACATTGACTCTGTACTGGTACCCCCTGTATAAAGCCTCCACATTGACTCTGTACTGGTACCCCCTGTATATAGCCTCCATATTGACTCTGTACCGGTACCCCCTGTATATAGCCTCCACATTGACTCTGTACTGGTACCCCCTGTATAAAGCCTCCACATTGACTCTGTACTGGTACCCCCTGTATATAGCCTCCATATTGACTCTGTACCGGTACCCCCTGTATATAGCCTCCACATTGACTCTGTACTGGTACCCCCTGTATATAGCCTCCATATTGACTCTGTACCGGTACCCCCTGTATATAGCCTCCACATTGACTCTGTACTGGTACCCCCTGTATATAGCCTCCACATTGACTCTGTACCGGTACCCCCTGTATATAGCCTCCACATTGACTCTGTACTGTAATACCCTGTATATAGCCTCCACATTGACTCTGTACTGGTACCCCCTGTATGTAGCCTCCACATTGACTCTGTACTGGTACCCCCTGTATATAGCCTCCACATTGACTCTGTACTGTAATACCCTGTATATAGCCTCCACATTGACTCTGTACTGGTACCCCCTGTATGTAGCCTCCACATTGACTCTGTACCGTAATACCCTGTATATAGCCTCCACATTGACTCTGTACCGTAACACCCTGTATATAGCCTCCACATTGACTCTGTACTGTAATACCCTGTATATAGCCTCCACATTGACTCTGTACCGTAACACCCTGTATAAAGCCTCCACATTGACTCTGTACTGTAATACCCTGTATATAGCCTCCACATTGACTCTGTACTGGTACCCCCTGTATATAGCCTCCACATTGACTCTGTACCGTAATACCCTGTATATAGCCTCCACATTGACTCTGTACCGTAACACCCTGTATAAAGCCTCCACATTGACTCTGTACTGTAATACCCTGTATATAGCCTCCACATTGACTCTGTACTGGTACCCCCTGTATATAGCCTCCACATTGACTCTGTACTGTAATACCCTGTATATAGCCTCCACATTGACTCTGTACTGGTACCCCCTGTATATAGCCTCCACATTGACTCTGTACTGGTACCCCCTGTATAAAGCCTCCACATTGACTCTGTACTGGTACCCCCTGTATATAGCCTCCATATTGACTCTGTACCGGTACCCCCTGTATATAGCCTCCACATTGACTCTGTACTGGTACCCCCTGTATAAAGCCTCCACATTGACTCTGTACTGGTACCCCCTGTATATAGCCTCCATATTGACTCTGTACCGGTACCCCCTGTATATAGCCTCCACATTGACTCTGTACTGGTACCCCCTGTATATAGCCTCCATATTGACTCTGTACCGGTACCCCCTGTATATAGCCTCCACATTGACTCTGTACTGGTACCCCCTGTATATAGCCTCCACATTGACTCTGTACCGGTACCCCCTGTATATAGCCTCCACATTGACTCTGTACTGGTACCCCCTGTATATAGCCTCCACATTGACTCTGTACTGGTACCCCCTGTATATAGCCTCCACAATGACTCTGTACTGGTACCCCCTGTATATAGCCTCCACATTGACTCTGTACTGGTACCCCCTGTATATAGCCTCCACAATGACTCTGTACCGGTACCCCCTGTATATAGCCTCCACATTGACTCTGTACCGGTACCCCCTGTATATAGCCTCCACATTGACTCTGTACTGGTACCCCCTGTATATAGCCTCCACATTGACTCTGTACCGGTACCCCCTGTATATAGCCTCCACATTTACTCTGTACCGGTACCCCCTGTATATAGCCTCCACATTGACTCTGTACTGGTGCCCCCTGTATATAGCCTCCACATTGACTCTGTACCGTAATACCCTGTATATAGCCTCCACATTGACTCTGTACTGGTACCCCCTGTATATAGCCTCCACATTGACTCTGTACTGGTACCCCCTGTATATAGCCTCCACATTGACTCTGTACTGGTACCCCCTGTATATAGCCTCCACATTGACTCTGTACCAGTACCCCCTGTATATAGCCTCCACATTGACTTTGTACTGGTACCCCCTGTATATAGCCTCCACATTGACTCTGTACTGGTACCCCCTGTATATAGCCTCCACATTGACTCTGTACTGGTACCCCCTGTATATAGCCTCCACATTGACTCTGTACCAGTACCCCCTGTATATAGCCTCCACATTGACTCTGTACTGGTACCCCCTGTATATAGCCTCCACATTGACTCTGTACCAGTACCCCCTGTATATAGCCTCCACATTGACTCTGTACTGGTACCCCCTGTATATAGCCTCCACATTGACTCTGTACCAGTACCCCCTGTATATAGCCTCCACATTGACTCTGTACTGGTACCCCCTGTATATAGCCTCCACATTGACTCTGTACCAGTACCCCCTGTATATAGCCTCCACATTGACTCTGTACCAGTACCCCCTGTATATAGCCTCCACATTGACTCTGTACTGGTACCCCCTGTATATAGCCTCCACATTGACTCTGTACCAGTACCCCCTGTATATAGCCTCCACATTGACTCTGTACCGGTACCCCCTGTATATAGCCTCCACATTGACTCTGTACCGTAATACCCTGTATATAGCCTCCACATTGACTCTGTACCGTAATACCCTGTATATAGCCTCCACATTGACTCTGTACCAGTACCCCCTGTATATAGCCTCCACATTGACTCTGTACCGGTACCCCCTGTATATAGCCTCCACATTGACTCTGTACCGGTACCCCCTGTATATAGTCTCCACATTGACTCTGTACCGGTACCCCCTGTATATAGCCTCCACATTGACTCTGTACCGGTACCCCCTGTATATAGCCTCCACATTGACTCTGTACCGGTACCCCCTGTATATAGTCTCCATATTGACTCTGTACCGGTACCCCCTGTATATAGCCTCCACATTGACTCTGTACCAGTACCCCCTGTATATAGTCTCCATATTGACTCTGTACCGGTACCCCCTGTATATAGTCTCCACATTGACTCTGTACCGGTACCCCCTGTATATAGTCTCCATATTGACTCTGTACCGGTACCCCCTGTATATAGCCTCCACATTGACTCTGGACCGGTACCCCCTGTATATAGCCTCCACATTGACTCTGTACCGGTACCCCCTGTATATAGTCTCCATATTGACTCTGTACCGGTACCCCCTGTATATAGTCTCCATATTGACTCTGTACCGGTACCCCCTGTATATAGTCTCCATATTGACTCTGTACCGGTACCCCCTGTATATAGCCTCCACATTGACTCTGTACCGGTACCCCCTGTATATAGTCTCCATATTGACTCTGTACCGGTACCCCCTGTATATAGCCTCCACATTGACTCTGTACCGGTACCCCCTGTATATAGTCTCCATATTGACTCTGTACCGGTACCCCCTGTATATAGCCTCCACATTGACTCTGTACCGGTACACCCTGTATATAGCCTCCACATTGACTCTGTACCGGTACACCCTGTATATAGCCTCCACATTGACTCTGTACCGGTACCCCCTGTATATAGTCTCCATATTGACTCTGTACCGGTACCCCCTGTATATAGTCTCCACATTGACTCTGTACCGGTACCCCCTGTATATAGTCTCCATATTGACTCTGTACCGGTACTTGTTGTATTCAACGCATGTGACAAAGTAAGATTTGATTTGATTTTGAAGTCAGTAAATGGTCAGTAAATGGTCAGTAAATGGTTAGTAAATGGTTAGTAAATGGTCAGTAAATGGTCAGTAAATGGTCAGTAAATGGTTAGTAAATGGTCAGTAAATGGTCAGTAAATGGTCAGTAAATGGTTAGTAAATGGTCAGTAAATGTTAGTAAATGGTTAGTAAATGGTCAGTAAATGGTCAGTAAATGGTCAGTAAATGGTCAGTAAATGGTCAGTAAATAGTTAGTAAATGGTCAGTAAATGGTTAGTAAATGGTCAGTAAATGGTCAGTAAATGGTCAGTAAATGGTAGAGTGTAAGGATCTAACAGGAAAACCCATATGAACCCGTATGATCTAACAGGAAAACCCATATGAACCCGTATGATCTAACAGGAAAACCCATATGAACCCGTATGATCTAACAGGAAAACCCATATGAACCCGTATGATCTAACAGGAAAACCCATATAAACCCGTATGATCTAACAGGAAAACCCATATAAACCCGTATGATCTAACAGGAAAACCCATATGAACCCGTATGATCTAACAGGAAAACCCATATAAACCCGTATGATCTAACAGGAAAACCCATATGAACCCGTATGATCTAACAGGAAAACCCATATGAACCCGTATGATCTAACAGGAAAACCCATATAAACCCGTATGAGTCACCCTCCCATCGTTACAGGTTCCATGTGCAAATCCCCACTTTGTAACATTGTAATAAGTGTTGTAAACGCAAATTAACATTCTGTCCGGAAATCATTCTCTACGGTGGTCTCTATGAACCGTGGTGATGGTTAGAGTCTGATAAGCAGATTGCCATTCTGTATGTCCTTCTCTGCAGTTGTCAGTTATTAGTTGGGACAGTTATCAGCGACGTTCTACATGATGTGACTGATACTCCTTGTCGTCAAACTCTCACAGTTTATTTTATTAATATGAGTTTCAGAATGAAACAAGGGTAATTTTTTAATTTTTTATTTATTCGTTATTTTACCAGGTAAGTTGACTAAGAACACATTATAATTTGCAGCAACGACCTGGGGAATAGTTACAGGGGAGAGGAAGGTTTGGAAATGAGCCAATCGTAAACTGGGGATTATTAGGTGACCGTGATGGTTTGAGGGCCAGATTGGGAATTTAGCCAGTACACCAGGGTTAACACCCCTACTCTTACGATAAATGCCATGGGATTTTTAATGATCTCAGAGAGTCAGGACACCCTTTAAAAGTCCCATCCGAAAGATGACACCCTACACAGGGCAGTGTCCTGGGGCATTGGGATATTTTTTTTAGACCAGAGGAAAGAGTGCCTCCTACTGACCCTCCAACAACACTTCCAGCAGCATCTGGTCTCTCAGACATGGACTGACCAGGACCAAGTGTAGACTACTGCTGAGTGTACTGGTAAAGTACAGGACTGACTGACTGGTTGGCTGACTGGACTGACTGAACTGACTGGACTGACTGACTGAATGGCTGGACTGACTGATTGGCTGACTGATTGACTGTCTAACTGAGCGACTGACTGGCTGGCTGGCTGGCTGACTGGCTGGCTGACTGGCTGACTGGCTGTCTGTCTGGTTAGCTGACTAGCTGACGGGTTGACTGGTTGACTGACTGACTGACTGACTGACTTAATGACTGACTGACTGGCTGGCTGCCTGACTGGCTGGCTGACTGGTTGACTGGCTGACTGACTGGTTGGTTGGCTGGCTGACTGGCTGGCTGTCTGTCTGTCTGTCTGGTTGGCTGACTGATTGACTGTCTGTCTAACTGAGCGACTGGCTGGCTGACTGGTTGACAGGCTGTACTTTGATGTGATGGTTTGAGGGCAGAAGAGAAACCCGTGAGGAGGGTGACGTTTTTTGAGAAATAACAGATGGATCTTCCCTTCTCCCAGAATGAATGAATCTGGCACAGAGAGAGAGAGAGAGAGGAAAGGGGATACCTAGAGAGAGAGAGGAAAGGGGATACCTAGAGAGAGAGAGAGAGGAAAGGGGATACCCAGAGAGAGAGAGAGAGGAAAGGGGATACCTAGAGAGAGAGAGAGGAAAGGGGATACCCAGAGAGAGAGAGAGAGGAAAGGGGATACCTAGAGAGAGAGAGAGGAAAGGGGATACCTAGAGAGAGAGAGAGGAAAGGGGATACCCAGAGAGAGAGAGAGGAAATGGGATAACTAGAGAGAGAGAGAGGAAAGGGGATACCTAGAGAGAGAGAGAGAGGGGAAAGGGGATAACCTAGAGAGAGAGGGGAAAGGGGATACCTAGAGAGAGAGAGGAAAGGGGATACCTAGAGAGAGAGAGAGATAGAGGAAAGGGGATACCTAGAGAGAGAGAGAGAGAGGAAAGGGGATACCTAGAGAGAGAGGGGAAAGGGGATACCTAGAGAGAGAGAAAGAAAAGGGGATACCTAGAGAGAGAGAAAGAAAATGGGAAACCTAGAGAGAGAGGAAAGGGGATACCTAGAGAGAGAGAGAGGAAAGGGGATACCTAGTCAGTTGTACAACTGAATGCATTCAACTGAAATGTGTATTCCGTATTCAACCCATCCCCTCTGAATCAGAGAGGTGTGGAGGGAGAGAGAAAGCGAAAGCGAAAGAAAGAAAAAGAGATAGGGTTGTAGCCTGTAATGTCAGAGAGAGAGAGCGAGAGAGAGCGAGAGAGAGGGGGAGAAAGAGAGAGAGAGAGAGAGGGGGAGAGGGGCGACAGAGACAAAGTCAGAGACAAAGACAGAGAGAGACAGACAGACAGGGTTGTAACCTGTGATGTCAGAGAGAGAGAGAAAGAGAAAGCGAAAGATAGAAAGAGAGATAGGGTTGTATCCTGTAATGTCAGAGAGAGAGAGAGAGAGAGATACTAAACTAAAACTCTTTAACATCATCCTTAGCTCTGGCATCTTCACCAATATTTGGAACCACGGACTGATCACCCCAATCCACAAAAGTGGAGACAAATTTGACCCCAATAACTGCCGTGGAATATGCGACAACAGTAACCTTGGGAAAATCCTCTGCATTATCATTAACAGCAGACTCGTACATTTCCTCAACGAAAACAATGTTCTGAGCAAATGTCAAATTGGCTTTTTACCAAATTACCATACAACAGACCATGTTTTCACCCTGCACACCCTAATTGACAACCAAACAAACCAAAACAAAGGCAAAGTCTTCTCATGCTTTGTTGATTTCATAAAAGCCTTCGACTCAATTTGGCATGAGAGTCTGCTATACAAATTGATGGAAAGTGGTGTTGGGGGTTAAACATACGACATTATAAAATCCATGTACACAAACAACAAGTGTGCGGTTAAAATTGGCAAAAAACAAACACATTTCTTCACACAGGGTCGTGGGGTGAGACAGGGATGCAGCTTAAGCCCCACCCTCTTCAACATATATATCAACGAATTGGCGCGGGCACTAGAAAAGTCTGCAGCACCCGGCCTCACCCTACGAGAATCCGAAGTTAAATGTCTACTGTTTGCTGATGATCTGGTGCTTCTGCTATCAACCAAGGAGGGCCTACAGCAGCACCTAGATCTTCTGCAAAGATTCTGTCAGACCTGGGCCCTGACAGTAAATCTCAGTAAGATCAAAATAATGGTGTTCCAAAAAAAGTCCAATCGCCAGGACCACAAATACAAATTCCATCTAGACACTGTTGCCCTAGAGCACACAAAAAACTATACATACCTTGGCCTAAACATCAGCGGCACAGGTAACTTCCACAAAGCTGTGAACGATCTGAGAGACAAGGCAAGAACGGCATTCTATGCCATCAAAAGGAACATCAATTTCAACATACCAATTAAGATCTGGCTAAAAATACTTGAAACAGTCATAGAGCCCATTGCCCTTTACGGTTGTGAGGTCTGGGGTCCGCTCACCAACCAACACCAAATTGAGACAGAAGTCTACAAAAATATCCTCCGTGTACAACGTAGAACACTAAATAATACATGCAGAGCAGAATTAGGCCGATACCCACTAATTATCAAAATCCAGAAAAGAGACGTTAAATTCTACAACCACCTAAAAGGAAGAGATTCCCAAACCTTCCATAACAAAGCCATCACCTACAGAGAGATGAACCTGGAGAAGAGTCCCCTAAGCAAGCTGGTCCTGGGGCTCTGTTCACAAACCCAAACACACCCCACAGAGCCCCAGGACAGCAGCACAATTAGACCCAACCAAATCATGAGAAAACAAAAATATAATTACTTGACACATTGGAAAGAATTAATGAAAAAACAGAGCAAACTAGAAGGCTATTTGGCCCTAAACAGAGAGTACACAGCGGCAGAATACCTGACCACTGTGACTGACCCAAACTTAAGGAAACTTTGACTATGTACAGACTCAGTGAGCATAGCCTTGCTATTGAGAAAGGCCGCCGCAGACAGACCTGGCTCTAGAGAGAAGACAGGCTATGTGCACACTGCCCACAGAAACTGAAACTGAGCTGCACT
>NC_048578.1:39838271-39880771 GCF_013265735.2 Oncorhynchus mykiss
GAGCACCTGTCTAAAGGACATGTCTCCTCCTACTCAGTAGAAGGACAGAGCGCCTGTCAAAAGGACATGTCTCCTCCTACTCAGTAGTAGGACAGAGTGCCTGTCTAAAGGACATGTCTCCTCCTACTCAGTAGAAGGACAGAGCGCCTGTCAAAAGGACATGTCTCCTCCTACTCAGTAGAAGGACAGGGCACCTGTCTAAAGGACATGTCTCCTCCTACTCAGTAGAAGGACAGAGCGCCTGTCTAAAGGACATGTCTCCTCCTACTCAGTAGAAGGACAGAGCGCCTGTCTAAAGGACATGTCTCCTCCTACTCAGTAGAAGGACAGAGCGCCTGTCAAAAGGACATGTCTCCTCCTACTCAGTAGAAGGACAGAGCGCCTGTCAAAAGGACATGTCTCCTCCTACTCAGTAGAAGGACAGAGCACCTGTCTAAAGGACATGTCTCCTCCTACTCAGTAGAAGGACAGAGCGCCTGTCTAAAGGACATGTCTCCTCCTACTCAGTAGAAGGACAGAGCACCTGTCTAAAGGACATGTCTCCTCCTACTCAGTAGAAGGACAGAGCGCCTGTCTAAAGGACATGTCTCCTCCTACTCAGTAGAAGGACAGAGCGCCTGTCAAAAGGACATGTCTCCTCCTACTCAGTAGAAGGACAGAGCGCCTGTCTAAAGGACATGTCTCCTCCTACTCAGTAGGACAGAGCGCCTGTCTAAAGGACATGTCTCCTCCTACTCAGTAGAAGGACAGAGCGCCTGTCTAAAGGACATGTCTCCTCCTACTCAGTAGAAGGACAGAGCACCTGTCTAAAGGACATGTCTCCTCCTACTCAGTAGAAGGACAGAGCGCCTGTCTAAAGGACATGTCTCCTCCTACTCAGTAGAAGGACAGAGCGCCTGTCTAAAGGACATGTCTCCTCCTACTCAGTAGAAGGACAGAGCACCTGTCTAAAGGACATGTCTCCTCCTACTCAGTAGAAGGACAGAGCACCTGTCTAAAGGACATGTCTCCTCCTACTCAGTAGAAGGACAGAGCACCTGTCTAAAGGACATGTCTCCTCCTACTCAGTAGAAGGACAGAGCGCCTGTCTAAAGGACATGTCTCCTCCTACTCAGTAGAAGGACAGAGCGCCTGTCTAAAGGACATGTCTCCTCCTACTCAGTAGAAGGACAGAGCACCTGTCTAAAGGACATGTCTCCTCCTACTCAGTAGAAGGACAGAGCACCTGTCTAAAGGACATGTCTCCTCCTACTCAGTAGAAGGACAGAGCACCTGTCTAAAGGACATGTCTCCTCCTACTCAGTAGAAGGACAGAGCACCTGTCTAAAGGACATGTCTCCTCCTACTCAGTAGGACAGAGCACCTGTCTAAAGGACATGTCTCCATATGCGTTGATGATGCATGAAGCCTTGGTTTGATGTTTGATAGCTGTTTGATAGCTGTTTGATAGCTGTTTGATAGCTGAACCTTAGCATGTCTACCTGTGTCTAGTTGGAGCTTGTCGATTATAAATCCGTTATGGGCCAACCTAAGAGTCTAGAAAAAGGCATTAAGCTGACGCACAACCAACCATGTTTTGTAGAGGAGCTGACTAACGGAGAATAAAGGACAACAAACCTCCGATAAGATGGGATGAGGAATAGAGGATGAACGGGATCTGAGAATAAAGGACAAGAAACCTCCGATAAGATGGGATGAGGAATAGAGGATGAACGGGATCTGAGAATAACCAAAGGTGGCTCTGTTAACTCCAGTTATAAGTTAACGGGTGGTATACTCACCGGTGTTAATCGTCAAGACGATAGCATGGTCTGTATCTTATTGGTCTATTCTGACAGTGAAAAAAAAGAGAAAAGGATCTGACATCCTGTTACTCTTCTGCCTCTACTTCTTAATTCCAGTGACAAGCAAAGGCAGACAATATCACAAATCACACTTATTGGGCTTATAGAGATTCTCCTGTACTTTTGTAAGTAAGATAAATGTAAGGTAATTAAGGTAATTAAGTATGGTAGGTGTAAGGTAATTAAGGTAATTAAGTAAGGTAAATGTAAGGTAATTAAGGTAATTAAGTAAGGTGAGTGTAAGGTAATTAAAGTAATTAAGTATGGTAGGTGTAAGGTAATTAAGGTAATTAAGTAAGGTAAGTGTAAGGTAATTAAGGTAATTAAGTAAGGTAAGTGTAAGGTAATTAAGGTAATTAAGTAAGGTAAGTGTAAGGTAATTAAAGTAATTAAGTAAGGTAAGTGTAAGGTAATTAAGGTAATTAAGTATGGTAGGTGTAAGGTAATTAAGGTAATTAAGTAAGGTAAGTGTAAGGTAATTAAGGTAATTAAGTAAGGTAAGTGTAAGGTAATTAAGGTAATTAAGTAAGGTAAGTGTAAGGTAATTAAGGTAATTAAGTAAGGTGAGTGTAAGGTAATTAAAGTAATTAAGTAAGGTAAGTGTAAGGTAATTAAAGTAATTAAGTAAGGTAAGTGTAAGGTAATTAAGGTAATTAAGTATGGGAGGTGTAAGGTAATTAAGGTAATTAAGTAAGGTAAGTCAGGTAATTCTGGAAGTAGTGCTCTCGAGCCAAGAGAGGTCCTCGAAAATTGCCTACTACAACACATGTGTGCAGATATCAACTCAAATCAAATTTTATTAGTCACATACGCCGAATACAACAGGTGTAGTAGACCTTACAGTGAAATGCTTACTGACAAGCTCCTAACCAACAATGTAGTTTTAAAAAATACGAATGAGAATAAGAAATAAAAGTAACAAGTAGTTAAAGAGCAGCAGTAAAATAACAATAGCGAGATACAGTTGGTACCGGTACAGAGTCAATGTGCAGGGGCACCGGTTAGTCGAGGTAATCGAGGTAATGTGTACATGTAGGTAGAGTTATTAAAGTGACTCTCTATAGATAATAACAGAGAGTAGCAGTGGGGTGAACAAATCAAATAGTCTGGGCAGCCATTTAATTAGCTGTTCAGGAGTCTTATGGCTTGGGGGGTAGAAGCTGTTTAGAAGGCTCTTGGACCCAGACTTGGTGCTCCGGTACCGCTTGCCGTGCGGTAGCAGAGAGAACAGTCTATGACTAGGGTGGCTGGAGTCTTTGACCATTTTTAGGGCCTTCCTCTGACACTGCCTGGTATAGAGGTCTTGGATGGCAGGAAGCTTGGCCCCAGTGATGTACTGGTCTGCACGCACTACCCTCTGTAGTGCCTTGCGGTCGGAGGCCGAGCAGTTGTCATACCAGGTGGTGATGCAACGGGTCAGGATGATCTCGATGGTGCAGCTGTAGAACCTTTTGAGGATCTGAGGACCCATGCCAAATCTTTCCAGTCTCCTGAGGGGGAAAAGGTTTTGTCGTGCCCTCTTCACGGCTGTCTGGGTGTACTTGGACAATGATAGTTTGTTGGTGATGTGGACACCAAGGAACTTGAAGCTCTCGACCCGCTCCACTACAGCCCGTCGATGAGAATGGAGGCGTGCTCAGTCATCTTTTTCCTGTAGTCCACAATCATCTCCTTTTTCTTGATCACGTTGAGGAAGAGGTTATTATCCTGGCACCACACGGCCAAGTCTATGACCTCCGCCATATTGGCTGTCTCGCCGTTCTTGGTGATCAGGCCTACCCCTATTGTGTCATCGGCAAAATGTATGATGGTGTTGGAGTCATGTCTGGCCATGCAGTCATGAGTGAACAGGGCGAACAGGAGGGGACTGAGCACGCACCCCTGAGTGGACCCTGTGCTGAGGATCAGCATGGCGGATGTGATGCTACCTACCCTTACCACCTGGGGGCAACCCGTCAGGAAGTCCAGGATCGAGTTGCAGAGGGAGGTGTTTAGTCCCAGGGTCCTTAGCTTATTGATGAGTGTTGAGGGCACTATGGTGTTGAACTCTGAGCTGTAGTCAATGAATAGCATACTCACATAGGTGGTGGTCCTTTTGTCCAGGTGTGAAAGGACAGTGTTGAGTGCAATAGAGATTCATGCATCATATGTGGATTTGTTAGGGTGGTTTAAAAATTGGAGTGGCTCTAGAGTTTCTGGGATAATGGTGTTGATGTGAGCCATGACCAGCCTTTCAAAGCACTTCATGGCTACAGACGTGAGTGCTATGGGTCGGTAGTCAATTAGGCAGGTTACCTTAGTGTTTTTGGGCACAGGGACTATGGTGGTCTGCTTAAAACATGTTGGTATTACAGACAGACAGGGAGAGGTTGAAAATGTCAGTGAAGACACTTGCCAGTTGGTCAGCGCATGCTTGCAGTACACGTCCTGGTAAACTGTCTGAAACTGTGAATCTTGCCCTGTTTAAAGGTCTTACTCACATCGACTGCGGAAAGCGTGATCACACAGTCGTCTGGAATAGCTCGTGCTCTCATACATGTTTCAGTGTAATTTGCCTCGAACCGAGCAAAGAAGTAGTTTAGCTTGTCTGGTAGGCTCTTTCACTCTCTGCTGTGTGTGATTATTTATAGCTGTCACTCAAATTTGATTTAGTGGATCATGAAATAATTTTGACAAAATTATTGCATTATGGGTTTATGGAGGTAGCATTGAATTGGGTACATTTATATCTAACTGACAGGAAACAGTCCACCTATATCTATGGCTAGTTTTCTTCCCCTCGTGTGTTAAATTGTGGAATACCGCAGGGCAGCTGCCTTGGAACCCTTCTTTACTTAATATTTAACAACGACCTTCCTTATGCCTTATCTGAAACTCAAGCTACTATATTTGCAGATGATACTACAATTTATACAGCAAGACAATCGGTCTTGGTACAACAATCACTACAAGTATATCTGGGACATTTCAGGGAGTGGGTTTGCCGGAACAAACTTGTTTTAAACAAGAAAACCAAGGTTATGCTGGTCTGTTCAACCAGGAAAACATGGGATACAACATGGGATACAATTAAGTATGGGAGGAGTACAAATTGAAGAAGTGTCAGAAACCAAACTACTAGGGCTGCAGCTAGACAACTGCTTATCATGGTCGTCTCAAAAACAACAACAAAATTAAAACTGCATGCGTGATCAGAAGGATAGTTAATTATTTAGCGGGAAAGAATATTAAGCAAACAACCCAAGCATTAATTGGGAATCAGGTGAACTACTGTTCTGTGGGTGGGGAAATGCAACAGCAAGTTAAATTAGGAGGCTGCAGATTGGACAGAACAAAGCAGCAATGATTGTTTTAAGGTGGAGATATGGTTCTTCTGTTGTTGTCATGCGCAATGTTCTTGGTCGGTCATCAATCAACAAGATAATTGGGGGAAAAAACATGCTTACTTTATTTCACACTGCACACCATTTAAAACTCTATTCACGACAGTATTCAATTCATCTGAGCAAACCAGAAACCTTTCAATATGTAAATTCAAATAATACTTTATACTTTAGGAGCATTTAAATATAATAAACTGGAATATCTGGTGTTAGTTTATTATGTGTTTATAAGTTGCATTTTACTGTTTAAAGATTCTTGAAAGATAAGTCCAAATAAGGACTAAAAGAGAACCTAATAAAAATAAAATAAAATGTCAAGGAGCTGAATCTCATTGGCTGGAACTCAAATTGCTAAGGGGCTGGCCCACTGGAAAGGAAACAGCGCAGAAAATCTTCCAGGAAACAGTTGCTTTCAAACTAATGATTTCGTTGCTAATTTAGTCAAGACATACATTTTCCTCATAGATTCTGCATGTATGAACTACACATTGACACATCCTGCCCAAAACGGGAAGATGTAGCAGAGTACCGGAGCATGTCTATAACCATGACACATCCTGCCCAAAACGGGAAGATGTCACAGAGTACCGGAGCATGTCTTTAATCATGACACATCCAGCCCAAAACGGGAAGATGTCACAGAGTACCGGAGCATGTCTATAACCATGACACATCCAGCCCAAAACGGGAAGATGTCGCAGAGTACCGGAGCCTGTCTATAACCATGACACATCCAGCCCAAAACGGGAAGATGTCGCAGAGTACCGGAGCCTGTCTATAACCATGACACATCCAGCCCAAAACGGGAAGATGTCGCAGAGTACCGGAGCATGTCTATAACCATGACACATCCAGCCCAAAACGGGAAGATGTCACAGAGTACCGGAGCATGTCTATAACCATGACACATCCTGCCCAAAACGGGAAGATGTAGCAGAGTACCGGAGCATGTCTATAACCATGACACATCCTGCCCAAAACGGGAAGATGTCACAGAGTACCGGAGCATGTCTATAACCATGACACATCCAGCCCAAAACGGGAAGATGTCACAGAGTACCGGAGCATGTCTATAACCATGACACATCCTGCCCAAAACGGGAAGATGTCACAGAGTACCGGAGCATGTCTTTAATCATGACACATCCAGCCCAAAACGGGAAGATGTCGCAGAGTACCGGAGCATGTCTATAACCATGACACATCCTGCCCAAAACGGGAAGATGTCACAGAGTACCGGAGCATGTCTATAACCATGACACATCCAGCCCAAAACGGGAAGATGTCGAAGAGTACCGGAGCATGTCTATAACCATGACACATCCAGCCCAAAACGGGAAGATGTCACAGAGTACCGGAGCATGTCTATAACTATATATCACCTTTAAAAGTCTGAACAGTATCTAATATTAGCAGACTAGCACTGTGTGTTACTCAGTCATTCTTCGGGCCTGTGTCACTCGGCACTGGTGGATTTGACTGTTAAGTATTGACTTTTTGATTGTTTCAGTGACAAACTATCTCTGTTTACAGTTAGCCTATCTAATCTTAGCAAGTAGCATTGTGAACAGAGAGCATCAGGGGAGCTCAAACCAAGCATTGCTGTTGGTGCCTCAGTCTCCGTGACTCATCAATGTCTCTGTGTTGAGCTAATTACACTTCAACAGGTGCCGCTTTGTCCTTATCCCTGACGCCATCTGTAGAATATCTAGTGTGTTGTGTTCTAATTCTCCCAACGTGTTCCATATCATATCTGGTGTTGTGTTCTAATTCTCCCAACGTGTTCCATATCATATCTGGTGTTGTGTTCTAATTCTCCCAACATGTTCTCTATCATACCTGGTGTTGTGTTCTAATTCTCCCAACGTGTTCCATATCATACCTGGTGTTGTGTTTTAATTCTCCCAACGTGTTCTCTATCATACCTGGTGTTGTGTTCTAATTCTCCCAACGTGTTCCATATCATATCTGGTGTTGTGTTCTAATTCTCCCAACGTGTTCCATATCATATCTGGTGTTGTGTTCTAATTTTCCCAACGTGTTCCATATCATATCTGGTGTTGTGTTCTAATTTTCCCAACGTGTTCCATATCATACCTGGTGTTGTGTTCTAATTCTCCCAACGTGTTCCATATCATATCTGGTGTTGTGTTCTAATTCTCCCAACGTGTTCCATATCATATCTGGTGTTGTGTTCTAATTCTCCCAACGTGTTCCATATCATATCTGGTGTTGTGTTCTAATTCTCCCAACGTGTTCCATATCATATCTGGTGTTGTGTTCTAATCCTCCCAACGTGTTCCATATCATATCTGGTGTTGTGTTCTAATTCTCCCAACGTGTTCTCTATCATATCTGGTGTTGTGTTCTAATTCTCCCAACGTGTTCCATATCATATCTGGTGTTGTGTTCTAATTCTCCCAACGTGTTCCATATCATATCTGGTGTTGTGTTCTAATTCTCCCAACATGTTCTCTATCATATCTGGTGTTGTGTTCTAATTCTCCCAACGTGTTCCATATCATACCTGGTGTTGTGTTCTAATTCTCCCAACGTGTTCCATATCATATCTGGTGTTGTGTTCTAATTCTCCCAACGTGTTCCATATCATATCTGGTGTTGTGTTCTAATTCTCCCAACGTGTTCCATATCGTACCTGGTGTGGTAATGTTCCAATTCTCTGTCTCATCCTGACGAGACACCCACTCTTTGTCACGCTAATTAGCCAGCAATAGTCAGATCCACCTCCCATAATGCAACACTCAGCTCTAACCAGGTCTTTACAAGAAGAGACAGAGAGGAGGACAGGAGGAGGAGGAGGAGGAGGAAGAGGAGGAGAAAGAAAGGAGAAGGAATGGAGGACAAGAGAAATATGACAAGCTCATGTGTCAGAAAGCTTTAGAGGACACTGAATAAAATTAAGGATTGTTCTGCTCTCGTCAGCACTCCTGCTCTCCCTCGCTTGGCTACTTTATCATTCAGGGGGACTGGTTTTGCTGTGTGCTCTCACACGCTCTGTTTGTGGCGTATGTGTTTTGTGTGTGTGTGTATGTGGTGTATGTGTGTGCAGTGTGTTTGTTGGTGTGTGTGGGTGTGTATCTGTGGTGTGTAGATAGATGCAGTCCCACTGTTTGTCTTCAGAATATTGAAGAAAATACAGAGTGATGGTGTAGGTAGCCTAAATTCTAGACCTCAGCTGAATTTTGTAAATTAATGGTGTGGCTGTTGAACAAGTTGAGGAGACTAAATGACTTGTTGTTAGCTTAGATTTTAAAGTGTCATGGTCAAAACATATATATTTATTGGTCGTAAAAGGAAGAGGTAAGACAATGAAGGGATGAAATCAAATGCTGAATACAAAAGGTGTTGTAGACCTCACAGTGAAATGCTGAATACAACAGGTGTAGTAGACCTTACAGTGAAATGCTGAATACAACAGGTGTAGTAGACCTTACAGTGAAATGCTGAATACAACAGGTGTAGTAGACCTTACAGTGAAATGCTGAATACAACAGGTGTAGTAGACCTTACAGTGAAATGCTGAATACAACAGGTGTAGTAGACCTTACAGTGAAATGCTGAATACAACAGGTAGACCTTACAGTGAAATGCTGAATACAACAGGTGTAGTAGACCTTCCGGTGAAATGCTGAATACAACAGGTGTAGTAGACCTTACAGTGAAATGCTGAATACAACAGGTGTAGTAGACCTTACAGTGAAATGCTGAATACAACAGGTGTAGTAGACCTCACAGTGAAATGCTGAATACAACAGGTGTAGTAGACCTCACAGTGAAATGCTGAATACAACAGGTGTAGTAGACCTTACAGTGAAATGCTGAATACAACAGGTGTAGTAGACCTTACAGTGAAATGCTGAATACAACAGGTGTAGTAGACCTTACAGTGAAATGCTGAATACAACAGGTGTAGTAGACCTCACAGTGAAATGCTGAATACAACAGGTGTAGTAGACCTCACAGTGAAATGCTGAATACAACAGGTGTAGTAGACCTCACAGTGAAATGCTGAATACAACAGGTGTAGTAGACCTTACAGTGAAATGCTGAATACAACAGGTGTAGTAGACCTTACAGTGAAATGCTGAATACAACAGGTGTAGTAGACCTCACAGTGAAATGCTGAATACAACAGGTGTAGTAGACCTCACAGTGAAATGCTGAATACAACAGGTGTAGTAGACCTCACAGTGAAATGCTGAATACAACAGGTGTAGTAGACCTCACAGTGAAATGCTGAATACAACAGGTGTAGTAGACCTCACAGTGAAATGCTGAATACAACAGGTGTAGTAGACCTTACAGTGAAATGCTGAATACAACAGGTGTAGTAGACCTCACAGTGAAATGCTGAATACAACAGGTGTAGTAGACCTCACAGTGAAATGCTGAATACAACAGGTGTAGTAGACCAGTGAAATGCTGAATACAACAGGTGTAGTAGACCTCACAGTGAAATGCTGAATACAACAGGTGTAGTAGACCTCACAGTGAAATGCTGAATACAACAGGTGTAGTAGACCTTACAGTGAAATGCTGAATACAACAGGTGTAGTAGACCTTACAGTGAAATGCTGAATACAACAGGTGTAGTAGACCTCACAGTGAAATGCTGAATACAACAGGTGTAGTAGACCTTACAGTGAAATGCTGAATACAACAGGTGTAGTAGACCTTACAGTTTAATGTTTACTTACAGGCTCTAACCAATAGTGCAAAAAAGGTGTTATGTGAACAATAGGTAGGTAAAGAAATAAAACAACAGTAAAAAGACAGGCTATATACAGTAGCGAGGCTATAAATGTAGCAAGGCTACATACAGACACCGGTAAATCAGGCTGATTGAGGTAGTATGTACATGTAGATATGGTTAAAGTGACTATGCATAGATGATGAACAGAGAGTAGCAGTAGCGTTAAAGATAGCCCGATCGCCCGGTTAGCCAATGTGTGGGAGTATGGCTGTCATTTTACAGGAAATCTAATATTAAAAGAAGTCTCGAGGTTTTGCTCGCCTGAGGTAGAGTACCTCATGATAAGCTGTAGACCACACTATTTAACAAGAGAGTTCTCATCTATATTTTTTGTAGCAGTCTATGTACCACCACAAACCGACGAGCTGCATAAAGGAGGCGGCGCTCCTAGTGGCCGGGGGACTTTAATGCAGGCAAACTATAATCTGTTTTACCTCATTTCTACCAGCATTTCACATGTGCAAATCTGACCATAACTCTATCCGCCTGATTCCTACTTACAAGCAAAAACTAAAGCAGGAAGCACCAAATCAAATCAAAAGTTATTGGTCACATACAAGTGTTTGGCAGTTATTACGAGTGTAGTGAAATGCTTGTGCTTCTAGTTCCGACAGTGCAGCAATATCTAACAAGTAATATCTAACATTTTCACAACATATACCCAATACACACATCTAAAGTAAAGGAATGGAATTAAGAATATATAAATATTTGAACAAGCAATGTCAGAGTGGCATAGACTAAGATACAGTAGAATAGGATAGAAAACATTATATACATATGAGATGAATAATGCAAAATATGTCAACATTATTAAAGTGACTAGTGTTCCATTTATTAAAGTGGCCAATGATATCAAGTCTGTATGTATGTATGGCAGCAGACTCTCTGTGCTAGTGATGGCTGTTTAACAGTCTGATGTCCCTGGGATAGAAGCTGTTTTTCAGTCTCTCGGTCCCAGCTTTGATGCACCTGTACTGATCTCGGTTGTGGGCGGTTCCAATGACTTGCGCAATATGGAAGTTGTCAGATGACACAGATGCTAAGCTACATGACTGTTTTGCTAGCACAGACTGGAATATGTTCTGCGATTCTTCCAATCGCATTGAGGAGTACACCACATCAGTCACTGGCTTCATCAATAAGTGCATCGATGATGTCATCCCCCACAGTGACTGTACGTACATACCCCAACCAGAAGCCATGAATTACATGCAACATCCACACTGAGCTAAAGGCTAGAGCTGCCGCTTTCAAGGAGCAGGGCTCTAACCTGGATAATTATAAGAAATCCCCCTATGCCCTCCGACAAACCATCAAACAGGCAAAGCATCAATACAGGACTAAGATTGAATTGTAATACACTGGCTCCGACGTTTGTCAGAGGATTGCAAACCATTACGGACTACAAAGGGAAGCAGAGTCACGAGCTGCCCAGTGACATAAGCCTATCAGACTAGCAAAATTACTTCTAGACGTGTTTTGAGCCAAGCAACAATGAAGCATGCATGAGAGCACCAGCTGTTCCGGACGACTGTGTGATCACACTCTCCACATTGAATGTGAGTAAGACAGGTCAAAATTCACAGGGCCAGACGGATTACCAGGACTAATACTCCGAGCATGCGCTGACCAACTGGCAAGTAACTTCACTGACATTTTTGACCTCTCCCTGACCCAGTCTGTAATACCAACATGCTTTAAGGAGACCACCATAGACCCTGTGCACAAGAACACCAAGATAACCTGCCTAAATGACTACCAACCGATAGCACTCACATCTGTAGCCTAGTGCTTTGAAAGGCTGGTCATGGCTCACATCAACACCATTATCCCAGAAACCCTAGACCCACTCCAATTTGCAGTTAATAAAATGGCTACCCAGTCTATTTGCATTAACCCCCACCCCTCACACACACTTTTACGCTGCATCTACTCTCTGTTTATTATCTATCTTTACCTCTACTTACAGTACCAGTCAAAAGTTTGGACACACCTACTAATTCAAGGGTTTTTCTTTATTTGTACTATTTTCTACATTGTAGAATAATGGTGAAATAACACATATGGAATCATGTCGTAACCAAAAAATTGTTAAACACAGGTAGTAACATGGAATGCTCTTTTTTCCTTCAGGATAGATAATAATAATAATAATAATAATAATAGTTATACCACGACTACTAATAATAATATCAATAATAATAGTAATAATAATAATAATAATACAAATAATTATAATAAGAGTGATAATAATACTAATAATAATACGAGTAACAATAACAATAATAATAACAACAATAATAAGAGTAATTTCAATAATAATTATAATAAGAGTAATAATAATAATAACAACAATAATGATAACAAAATAATAATTATATGAGTAATAATAACAATAATAATAAGAGTAATAATAACAAAAACAATAATGATAACAACTATAATAATAATACCAGTAATAATACAATAATAACAAGAGTAATAATAACAACAACAATAATAATAATTCTAATACTATAACGACACTAATAATAATACTAATGATACAACAACAATAATAATAAGATGAGTAATAATCATAATAATAATAAGAGTAATAATAACAACAATAATAATAATAATAGTATTCATATTAATAATAATAATAATAATAATAAGAGTAATAATAACAACAACAACAATAATATGAATAATAATAATAATAATAATAATAGCAATAATAAGAGTAATAATAACAATAATAATAATAATAGTATTCATATTAATAATAATACTAATAATAACAAGAGTAATAATAACAATAACAGCAATAATAATAATAATAATAATAGTATTCATATTAATAATAATAATAATACGAGTAATAATAACAACAATAATAATAATAATAATCTTGGAATAGCTAACACAACGTGCCATTGGAACACAGGAGTGATGGTTCAAAAACAAAGACATTTCTAATTGACCCCAAACTTTTGAACGGTAGTGTATATATGTATATAAAATCTAGTGCAGTGTTTCCCAAAATTTTTATGAAAAACATACAGACGAAACTATGAATAATGTGTGTGTCTACATGCCAGTATTGTCAGGGAGTGTGACTCAGTCTCTCTTTATGACAGGCCAGGATGTGTAGCCCTTGGAGGGCTGTGTCTATTAAGTCTAAACATGTTTACAGATCCATCACTGATCTAGATAACCCCTCAATGAGAGAGAGACAGACAGAGACAGAGAGAGAGAGAGAGAGAGAGAGTGACAGAGACACAGAGGCAGAGACAGAGAGACAGAGACAGAGAGACAGAGACAGAGACAGACAGACACAGAGACAGAGAGACAGAGAGAGAGAGAGAGAGAGAGAGAGAGAGAGAGAGTGACAGAGACACAGAGACAGAGAGACAGAGAGAGAGTGACAGAGACATAGAGAGACAGAGACAGAGAGAGAGAGTGACAGAGAGAGAGTGACAGAGACAGAGAGACAGAGAGACAGAGAGAGAGTGACAGAGACAGAGAGACAGAGAGAGAGAGAGTGACAGAGATAGTATCAATCAGTAAAAACAATTTGAAATTTGAAGAATTTGAAGAAGAAATTTAAAGAATTTAAAGAAAGTCAATATTTATTGAGTGAAAAGCTGACATTTGTCAGCCAAATATGTGTCCTCCTGCCACAAACTGAGGCACAGCCAGTGAAAAGTGCAATGTCATTGTCAACTATATTTCCCATTTAGTTTTGTTTTGTCTTTCATACCATGTCATGTGGCTTCTCGGTCAGGTTGAGACTAGTCTACTACTATTGCTTATCATTCTCATTAATATTGTTGTTGTAGTTGTTGTTAATAGTAATCCTTGTCTCTTTCCAATACTACTATTGTTATTGGTGTTGGTCCTGCAAATTGTGTTATATCTATATTTTGACAATGAAAGTAATTTAACTTGTCAATAAAGTCTGCTGAATTTAATTGAAAAAGAGAGAGAGGGATAGAGGGAGATAGGATAAAGAGAGGAAGAGAGAGAGAGAGAGAGAGGAAGAGCGAGAGAGGGAGAGAGAGAGAGAGAGAGAGAGAGGAAGAGCGAGAGAGGGAGAGAGAGAGGAAGAGAGAGAGAGACAGAGAGAGAGAGGAAGAGAGAGAGAGGGAAAGAGAGAGAGAGAGAGAGAGAATCTAGCTTGTCTGTCATAATATAATAGAGACAGTAGATCCAGCTGGTCTGTCGTAATGTAATTGAGGCAGTAGATCTAGCTGGTCTGTCATAACATAATAGAGGCAGTAGATCTAGCAGGTCTGTCATTATATAATAGAGACAGTAGATCTAGCTGGTCTGTCATAATATAATAGAGACAGTAAATCTAGCTTGTCTGTCATTATATAAAAGAGACAGTAGATCTAGCTTGTCAAATCAAATCAAATTGTATTGGTCACATACACATGGTTAGCAGATGTTAATGCAAGTGTAGCGAAATGCTTGTACTTCTAGTTCCGACCGTGCAGTAATATCTAACAAGTAATCTAACAATTTCACGACAACTACCTGATACACACAAGTGTAAAGGAATGAATAAGAATATGTACATAAAAGTATATAAATGAGTGATGTCTGAACGGCATAGGCAAGATGCAGTAGATGGTATATGTTATGTTTGTTCCTTATATAATGACAAACTGGGGTGTAGGTTTAACTACTTTTAATGAACATATACTTCAGCAAGAAAACTCCATGTTTAGCCATGCAAGGCATTCCTTAACCATCTGCCTCCCGCATAGCCTGCTGGGTAACGTAGTCTAAATGTTATTAACACATAACAACACATCTCCTTTCCTTTAAAAGAAAACTAATTTTCTATGTAACTATACATGTCAAAACACATTTGTTTTCAATAACACACATTTCTTTCCCAATCATTTTTTCCTTAAAAATATTTGTTTTTCTTCAACTAAATATAGTCTGTCCAACAATCTATTGTGGCTCTATTTCCCTTTCACAAAACTTTCAGTTTGTATGTGCCCCTTTTTAAAATGTATTTTTAGCAATTCTCCATAAGCTTATTCCAGGGGCTCTGACAGTCCTTTTTGCTCGTTCTGCTGAAGTGCTTCCTGAAACAGTTGTACAGCGTTCTGACTGAATTGTCCATTGCTAAAGGCATTTGACGCTTCAGCAGTATCCTCCTGATGATCCTCAGTCCCTTGAGTGAATGGCTGAAGCCTTAGATCCACTCTGTTTCGTCTCAGTTGTGATCCATGCTCCGTTTGGATCTCATAGGATCGCGGTGCAACTTCTCTCTGCACACACCCTTGCTGCATCCAGGTTCTTGTAGTGATGTCTCGTAGTCCAAGTACATGATCTCCAGGTTTCAGTTCAGGTAAGTGTCTTGCACTTTTTTTGGTCGTGTCGCTGTTTTTGTTTGTCTTTCTGTTTTTCCTTTTGCGAGTTTGACTTTGTGAGCACCTCTGGGTGTTAGCAAGTCCTCACGGACGGGTAGGTTGGTTCTGATGCGACGACCCATCAACATTCTCTGGATTCTCATTGGACAATCATTCAGTGGCTTAGACATGATTGATACCAATGGTTTGCGGTCGGATTCTACTTCGAAGTCTCGTCCGTAGATGTATTGATGAAACCTTTCACAAGCGTATGTGTTCGCCAGTAGTTCTTTCTCTATTTGTGCATACCTTTTCTCTGCACCTGTCAAGGCTCTGGACGCATAAGCGATGGGTTGCCATGTGTCGTCATGCTGTTGCAGAAGAACTGCTCCCAGGCCAAACTGTGACGCATCTGCAGAAATCCTTGTGCTTTTCTCTGAGCACTGGCTCTTCTGTGATTGTCTTCTTTAGGTTTTTGAAGCAGTTTTCCTGTTCATGGGACCATTCATTTTTCTGTTCCAGAAGACATCTGAGTGGAGCGGACTGTGCTGACAGTTGAGGTATGAACTTTGCAAGGTAGGTGATCATGCCCATGAAGCGTCTCACATCGTCCTTGTTCTTCGGGGCGCTCCATGTTGTTGATGGCTGATGTTTTCCTCGGGTCTGGTTTGACTCCGTCCTCTCAAAGTACATCTCCCACGAAGGGTTATCCAAGACCCTCAAACACATCCTCATACTCACCCAGTACTGATTCTTGGTCATTTTCAGTCGGTGATGTCACTACATACACTCTTTTCAACAAATTGAGCTTTTCACATGCATTGATTCCTAGAATAGGCTGTACACTCTTTTCCACAATCAGCAGCTGTGCTCTGAACTGTTTTCCTTTGTGCTGTAAAGTTACTATGCAGCTATCTTTGACTGGTACGTACTCCCCAGTATAACCAGTAACCTTCATTTTCACCGGGTGTATTTTGCTCTTCACCTTCAGTGTTTTGTAGTCATCCAGCGACAACAGGTTTACCTCCAGCTCCAGTATCAACCTTGAATGGTATTACGGTTTCATTCACAGTCAATGGCACAATCCACTCAGCATTTACTGCATTGCATATTTCCACAGAATCAACAAAGAATTCTTCCATCTCCTCGACTGTGTGAATCTTTTTCTTTGTAGCCTCAGCTTGGCAGCATTTTGAGAAATGATTCTTTTTGCAAAAGTTGTTACATGATTTGCAGGGCATTTTTTGGGGGTTGTGGATGGATAAATCCACATTTTCCACATGTAGTGTTTTGATATCTCTCCTTTGCTTGTTTTTTGTTTTGTAAGGCGTTGCTCCTCTCTTTTTATTGCTGACGTCTCTTCCCTGCACAGCTCTTTAGCTTGTGCTCTGATGGTTTCAGCTCCTCGGAACATATCCACTGCTTTATCCAAAGTTATATCTTGGTCACGCAGCGATCTCTCCTTGAGTCCATTATCAAGTATGCCACAGACTATCCTGTCTTTCACTGGTGAGTCTTTCAGATTTTCAAATTCACACGTTTTGCTCAGTGTGTTCAGCTCAGCCAAATACTGTCAAAACTGACCTGTTTCTGATCATGAGAGAAAAACTTGTATCTCTCAAACGTGACGTTCTAGCTTGGTACAAAGTACTCCTCACATTTAGCCATTAGCAAAGTCAAAGTCAAGTTTGCCTCGTCTTGTTGAAAGCGATTGTAAATGTCCAAAGCATCCTCTCCAATAACATTCAGAAAAATGGAAGCTTTCAATTTGTCATCATCTCCCCCTGCTCCACTGGCTGCTAGGGAGATATTGAATCTCTGCTTGAAACGTTTCCAATTGTCAGCTAGATTGCCTGTTAACTTCATAGGAGTAGGAGGACTACGCCTATCCATGACGGAGAACAGGAACAGTGTCAATTTATCATACTTCAGTATGTTGCTCATCAACTTGCTCGTCAACAGATTCCAATGCAGCCTCGCTCTCGCTGCTGTCACTCTCGCTGCTGTCACTCTCGCTGCTGCGGCTCGTTGCTCTTGCAAGCTAGCATCTTCGACTACTCACGTCACTTGACTTGTGGTAGAATGTTCAATTTTCATCGCAGAAATTTGCAGAGTAACTCCTTTCTTTTCTCTGTCTCTTCATAGCGACTACCAATCTGACACCATGTTATGTTTGTTCCTTATAACCATCCGCCTCCCGCATAGCCTGCTGGGTAATGTAGTCTAAATGTTATTAACACATACCAACACAGTATAGAGTACAGTATATACATATGAGATGAGTAATGTAGGGTATGTAAACATTATATAAAGTGGCATTGTTTAAAGTGGCTAGTGATACATTACATCTAGATGGCAAGACGCAGTAGATGGTATAGAGTACAGTATATACATATGAGATGAGTAATGTCACCACAACATTTTTTTTATAGAGCTGTTATCTTCCGAATAAACTCTTAAAAACCTGGTCATCTTTTACATCAACAGCAGTCAATATTTAATCGTCACCTTATTTAGTCTCATCTGAAAGTTGTAAAGTCTTGGTTATCTTCACGAACCCTGGCTAACAAGTTTAATGAGAAATACAACATTTGGTCTAATTATTTATTTACTAAATGCCTAAATAATAACACAGAATTACATTTACACAGAATGAATGATTACAAATGATGTCATAAAGGAAAACATCCCTAGCGGACGGAACAGATATGACGGCTGGTCACACAAAGAAAGGGGTACTATGTCCGTCCTCTCCTAGCCCACGTCTACAGTTGCTACGCTAACGCAATGGCTAGGAGGTATCACTTCTTTATTGAATAAGGGTTCAAAGTTCATACCAAGTTGCCATGCTACATGTTCATGCTATATTCTGGCTGGTATAGTCGAAATTCATCCTTCCAGCGTGTAGGTCATCACCTTCACATTGAAATTCAATGCTAATTTCGTTAGGTTCTTGCTGAGGTTGGCTTAGTTTTGTAGGTGGTCTTTGTCCTTTCAATGTGGGGACCTCAAGTCCACACGTCCTTGGAACAGGAAGTTACATTTTCGCCAAGGGGCTTATATAAGGTTGGGAGAGAGGGCCGTGTTTCATAGTTTATAACCAATGTCTGTTCACATGGGCGGGGCCACTGAGTTGAGCATAGTTCACTCATGAAAACCAATTCTCTCATTTAGAAGCTAAAATGACATTTAATCTTTTCACAAATAGTTTCATATTAAAACGTTTAAATTGCACAACAATTCCATTTGAATCTGATAACTAGAATGTGTAGACTTTCCAAGAAACAGTTTATGTCATCCTATTATTAGTAATAATGCCTCAGACGCCAACTGATCTGACATCATATTCATTAAGTACCAATGCATATTTTGTGTAACTGTTTGGATTACCGAAATGTGGTTCAGTTTCCCACCTTTTGATGTTACCAGACTCTCTATGTTAACAAAGGGATTTTCAATAGTCACATCGGTAGAGTAGAGAGAGTAAGAAAGGGAAAGGTATTTATGGGGGTCATAAACCTCCCCCATCAGGCCAACATCATGACACCCTATAAGACAGCTGGGGTAGCATCCATTTCCACCTTGACAATCTGGCACACACTTTCTCCACTACACCCTCCCAGTTACTTTTTTAAAAGACATCGGAGCCTAGAAAAACTCCCAAAGTCTTCATCCCATCTCTGCCCCACTGAAGCCCCCCTGGTAACCGTGGAGCTGACCCTGTCTGAAGCCTCCCTGGTAACCGTGGAGCTGACCCTGTCTGAAGCCTCCCTGGTAACCGTGGAGCAGACCCTGTCTGAAGCCCCCCTGGTAACCGTGGAGCAGACCCTGTCTGAAGCCGACCTGGTAACCGTGGAGCTGACCCTGTCTGAAGCCTCCCTGGTAACCGTGGAGCAGACCCTGTCTGAAGCCCCCCTGGTAACCGTGGAGCTGACCCTGTCTGAAGCCCCCCTGGTAACCGTGGAGCAGACCCTGTCTGAAGCCTCCCTGGTAATCGTGGAGCAGACCCTGTCTGAAGCCTCCCTGGTAACCGTGGAGCTGACCCTGTCTGAAGCCTCCCTGGTAACCGTGGAGCAGACCCTGTCTGAAGCCTCCCTGGTAACCGTGGAGCAGACCCTGTCTGAAGCCCCCTGGTAACCGTGGAGCAGACCCTGTCTGAAGCCGACCTGCCCACAGCGATTCACTATTTTCCCAGTTGACTCTAGCTGTCGAGAACCTTAAAAGTGTTTGAGAGATTCTTAACATCCTCACCCCCTGTAATAAAAACGGTCATGCCATCTGCATGCACAGACAGTGCTATGGTAGGACCCTTCATTACAACTGGTTCAGAGAAACCAGTAAGCCTCCCTTTTAAAAAACATTGGTTCAATTGCCAGACAACATAACAGTCCTGAAATTGGGCATCCCTGCCTAATACCCCTATGGACGGGGATGGGGCAGCTCAAACCAAATCAAATCAAATCAAATTGTATTTGTCACATACACATGGTTAGCAGATGTTAATGCGAGTGTAGCGAAATGCTTGTGCTTCTAGTTCCGACAATGCAGTAATAACAAGTAATCTAACTAACAATTCCAAAACTACTGTCTTGTACACAGTGTAAGGGGAAAAAGAATATGTACATAAGGATATAATATGTACATTAGGATATAAGACCACCCCCCACCTTCACCATACATGAGGCTCCGGCATACAGTGAACTCATCCAAGACAAAAAAAAACATCCTGTTCAGTACACAGAGAATCACAATCCTTCAGCTTATAGAGGGCAGAGTAGAAATCCACTGCATCTTGGTGCATCTCACCGTCATCCGTGGTCACCTTCCCATCAGGGAGACGAAGGCAGACCGTCTGTTTGTGTTGCAATGTCGACTAGGAGCGTTCATATCCTTGAGGGTAGCAAAACGAGACCTAATCAAAGCACACTTCACTCTTTCATGTAAAAAAAAAAATGACCTCAGTTCATATCGCTTGTTCTGTAAGTTCGTGACTAGTCCAGGGTCATTCTGAGTGAACAGCTTCAATTCAATAGATTTGATGTCCTGTTCAAGGTCCCTGATACTTCACACAATAGAGAACAGTAGACTGTTGATAAAACACAAATACTTGGGCTTTCCCAACCTCCCACCATTGTCTCAAGGACTCAAAATGTAACTGAATAACCCTAAATTTTTCCCAAAACAGCAAAACCTTTTCCCAAAACATGACATCGTGTAACAACTTTACATTAAAATACCAAAAAGGTGACGACCTTTGTGGACAGCACAAATGAATATTAACAGACACACTATGGTGATCAGAGAAACCCTCAGGAGTGATGTCACACCTTCCAACCCTACTACAGTAATGATCAGACACATACAACCTGTCTAACCTTCCAACCCTACTACAGTAGTGATCAGATACATACAACCTGTCTAACCTTCCAACCCTACTACAGTAGTGATCAGACACATACGACCTGTCTAACCTTCCAACCCTACTACAGTAGTGATCAGATACATACTACCTGTCTAACCTTCCAACCCTACTACAGTAGAGATCAGATACATACAACCTGTCTAACCTTCCAACCCTACTACAGTAGTGATCAGATACATACAACCTGTCTAACCTTCCAACCCTACTACAGTAGAGATCAGATACATACAACCTGTCTAACCTTCCAACCCTACTACAGTAGTGATCAGATACATACAACCTGTCTAACCTTCCAACCCTACTACAGTAGAGATCAGATACATACAACCTGTCTAACCTTCCAACCCGACTACAGTAGTGATCAGATACATACAACCTGTCTAACCTTCCAACCCTACTACAGTAGTGATCAGATACAAACAACCTGTCTAACCTTCCAACCCTACTACAGTAGTGATCAGATACATACAACCTGTCTAACCTTGCTGCACTGACACAACCTTCATTACCTTTTAGCCATGTGTACTAGCTAACTTTAGCATTCGTTACTCTCCACACATCAGAAAGCTCAAACTCAGTCAATAGACCAGACAGGCAAGTGGCTGACCGCAGGTGAGGTTCTTCAGCGGTGCTATCAACAGTAAAATCCACTGTACAGTTCCAGTCCCCCCCTAAAACCATTCACCCTCTTTTGGTCACACTGTCTTAAGGTTTCCTTTAGTTGATCAAACACAGCAATACCCTCTGTACCCTCATTAGGAGCATTAACATACAAAAAAAACCATAACATCCACCTTGACCAATAAATCCCATCCCTTGACAATCTCTGTTGTAGATACCACAGTCACCCCTAAGCCTGAGGGAAACCAAATTGCCACCCCAGCACTGAAATTAGTACCATGACTGAGTATATGCTGCCCCTCCCATCACATACCCCAGTCAACCTCATTTTCCTCATCACTATGTGTCTCCTGTAGAAAAACTACATCAAGCCTTTTCTGTTTTATTACTTCTAATACCCAAGCCCTCTTATTCCTGTCCCTTCCCCCATTAGTATTGAGAGAACCTCCCCTTAGTACCTCCATGTAGAAAAGAGAAAGGAAAAGCAGAAGAAACCACAGAGGAACCAGACAAAGAGAAAGAAACACCCTATGAGTCATGATCATCATCATTGTTTTAATTTTCTCTGAACCTGACTACGTTTCCCACCACCTTTTGCTGCTGCAACAGCAGTAACACATTTCCTCAAGCAGGAAACGCTTCTTCACATTCAACTGGTCGAACCCCACCGTCTTCTGTAACACCACAGCTGCCCTCACAAACTTATCAACTAAAGAAATCTGCTAATTTGACAGATTTCCCAAAAGTCTGATCCAGGAACCCATTTACCTCCTCTAGATTGTAAATTGAGTCGTCGCCAGCTGCTATCAAATCAAAAAATATTTCCATATCCTTTTCCTGATCTTCCTCAACTGAGGCCACAGACCCCTGACTCCCCTCTGCCACATCACTCTCAACACTCCCCACTTGCACCCCATCACTCATACCGGGCATCTCCTCCACTACCTGGGAGACTAGCCCCACCTGAACCCCATAATTCGTACTGGGCATTTCCTCACCAGTCTGGGGAAATGGCTCCCCAGATCCATCCTACAACAATATTTATCTGCTGCACATCAGACGCTATGTTTCCCTCTGGTACAATCTGCAACTCATTACCCTCAACACGGACAACTTGTTCCTCAGCAACGGGTGCTTGTGGCTGCTCTACCACTGTCGGCCCACCTCTCCCTACATCAGAGGGCCCAGGTGTTACGAGGACCACCTGCGACCCTCGCTCTGCCTTCTCCCTTTTCGGGCAAGCATGTCGCTTATGGCCACCATAGCCACACTCAAAACACAGTTGACTACCTGTACCAGCATAAGACATATACAGTCTGTTGTCATACCTTACTTTAAACGACACCTCCTAGGTCTGCTCCGGTGAGTCCAAAAACACCTGTCGCTGAAACGACATAACCTGTTTCAGAGCCGGGTGTTCGAAACGACATAACCTGTTTCAGAGCCGGGTGATCGAAACGACATAACCTGTTTCAGAGCCGGGTGATCGAAACGACATAACCTGTTTCAGAGCCGGGTGATCGAAACGACATAACCTGTTTCAGAGCCGGGTGATCGAAACGACATAACCTGTTTCAGAGCCGGGTGATCGAAACGACATAACCTGTTTCAGAGCCGGGTGTTCGAAACGACATAACCTGTTTCAGAGCCGGGTATTTGAAACCCAATGGGACAATCTTAATTGAACTTGCAAACTTCTCAAATGGCAAAAACTCGCGCTCCAATAGCTCAATGGGAATAAACGGCAGTACATTCGCTCCAATAGCTCAATGGGAATAAACGGCAGAACATTCTCTCCAACAGCTCAATGGGAATAAACGGCAGTACATTCGCTCCAACAGCTCAATGGGAATAAACGGCAGTACATTCGCTCCAACAGCTCAATGGGAATAAACGGCAGTACATTCGCTCCAATAGCTCAATGGGAATAAACGGCAGTACATTCGCTCCAATAGTTCAATGGGAATAAACGGCAGTACATTCGCTCCAATAGCTCAATGGGAATAAACGGCAGTACATTCGCTCCAATAGCTCAATGGGAATAAACGACAGTACATTCGCTCCAATAGCTCAATGGGAATAAACGGCAGTACATTCGCTCCAATAGCTCAATGGGAATAAACGGCAGTACATTCGCTCCAATAGTTCAATGGGAATAAACGGCAGTACATTCGCTCCAATAGTTCAATGGGAATAAACGGCAGTACATTCGCTCCAATAGCTCAATGGGAATAAACGGCAGTACATTCGCTCCAATAGCTCAATGGGAATAAACGACAGTACATTCGCTCCAACAGCTCAATGGGAATAAACGGCAGTACATTCGCTCCAACAGCTCAATGGGAATAAACGGCAGTACATTCGCTCCAACAGCTCAATGGGAATAAACGGCAGTACATTCGCTCCAATAGCTCAATGGGAATAAACGGCAGTACATTCGCTCCAACAGCTCAATGGGAATAAACGGCAGTACATTCGCTCCAACAGCTCAATGGGAATAAACGGCAGTACATTCTAAATTGTTACCATTGTTGACGAAGAAAGAAGCGGCGTAACATGAAAAAACACCTTTAACTTGGAAACCAAACCGGCTGTGATTTGCCACCGTGTGCCACCGTGTGCCATTGTGTGCCATTGTGTGCCATCGTGTGCCATCGTGCACCATCGTGTGCCACCGTGCGCCACCGTGTGCCACCGTGTGCCATCGTGTGCCACCGTGTGCCACCGTGTGCCATCGTGTGCCATCGTGTGCCATCGTGCATAAATGTATTTTGTCCCCCCACACCAAACGCGATCACGACACGCAGGTTAAAATATCAAAACGAACTCTGAACCAATTATATTAATTTGGGGACAGGTCGAAAAGCATTAAACATTTATGGCAATTTGTCCTATTTTTGTCCTATTTTGTCATGTTGTCTTGTCTCTGTCCTTTCCCTTCACCCTGTCTCCCTCTGCTGGTCGTTGTTATGTTACCTTTTCTCCCCCTCTTTTCCCCAGCTGTGCCTTGTCTCCTCCTAATTACCCATTCACCCCGTTCCCCACCTGTTCCCTTTTTCCCTCTGATTAGGTCCCTATATCTGTCTCTGTTTCTGCTCCTGTCCTTGTCGGATTCTTGTTTGTTTGTTTATGTGTCTCATGCCTGAACCAGACTATCATCGTGTGTGCTGCAACCTTGTCCTGTCCTGTCGGAATCTACCTGTCCATCTGAGCCCACGTATGTTCGTCATTAAAGTACTCTGTTTGTTAATTCGCTTTTGGGTCCTCATTCACGCACCATAACAGAAGAATCCGACCAAGAATGGACCCAGCGACTTCGGATCCTCTCCACTCAGCCGTCGAGATCCAGGGAGCGATGCTAGGCAGACACAAGCAGGAATTGTCTGCTGCTCGACATGCCGTTGAGACCCTGGCCACCCAAGTCTCCAACCTCACAGAACAGGTTCACCATCTCCGCCTCGATCCACCGGCCACTTCCAGGGCTTTCGAATCTCCGGAGCCCAGAATCAATAACCCGCCGTGTTACTCTGGGGAGCCCACTGAATGCCGCTCGTTCCTCACCCAGTGTGATATTGTGTTTTCTCTCCAGCCCAACACTTACTCCAGGAGCACTGCTCGTGTCGCCTACGTCATATCTCTCCTTATTGGACGGGCTCGTGAGTGGGGCACGGCAATCTGGGAGGCAAGGGCTGAGTGTATTAACCAGTATCAAGACTTTAAGGAGGAGATGATACGGGTTTTTGATCGATCTGTTTTTGGGGAGGAGGCTTCCAGGGCCCTGTCTTCCCTATGTCAAGGCAATCGATCCATAACAGACTACTCTATTGAGTTTCGCACTCTTGCTGTCTCCAGTGGCTGGAACGAGCCGGCCTTGCTCGCTCGTCTTCTGGAGGGTTTCCGCGCAGAGGTAAAGGATGAGATTCTCTCCCGGGAGGTTCCTTCCAGCGTGGATTCCTTGATTGAACTCGCTATTCGCATTGAGCGACGGGTTGATCTTCGTCACCGAGCTCGTGGAAAGGAGCTCGCGCTCTCCGTCGCCTCCCTCTCCGCATCACTACCATCTTCCTCTGCCGGCTCGGGTGCTGAGCCCATGCAGCTGGGAGGTATCCGCATCTCGACTAAGGAGAGGGAACGGAGAATCACCAACCGCCTCTGTCTCTATTGCGGTTCCGCTGGTCATTTTGCCACTTCATGTCCAGTAAAAGGCCAGAGCTCGTCAGTAAGCGGAGGGCTACTGGTGAGCGCTACTACTCCTGTCTCTCCTTCAAGATCCTGCACTACCTTGTCGGTCCATCTACGCTGGACCGGTTCGTCAGCTTCCTGCAGTGCCTTAATAGACTCTGGGGCGGAGGGCTGTTTTATGGACGAGACCTGGGCTCGGGAACATGACATTCCTCTCAGACAGTTAAAGGAGCCCACGGCCTTGTTCGCCCTGGATGGTAGTCCTCTCCCCAGGATTCAGCGTGAGACGCTACCTTTAACCCTCACTGTTTCTGGTAATCATAGTGAAACCATTTCTTTTTTAATTTTTCGTTCACCTTTTACACCTGTTGTTTTGGGCCATCCCTGGCTAGTTTGTCATAATCCTTCCATTAATTGGTCTAGTAATTCTATCCTCTCCTGGAACGTCTCTTGTCATGTGAAATGTTTAATGTCTGCTATCCCTCCTGTTTCCTCTGTCTCTTCTTCACAGGAGGAGCCTGGTGATTTGACAGGGGTGCCGGAGGAATATCACGATCTGCGCACGGTGTTCAGTCGGTCCAGGGCCACCTCTCTTCCTCCACACCGGTCGTATGATTGTAGTATTGATCTCCTTCCGGGAACCACCCCCCCCCGGGGTAGACTATACTCTCTGTCGGCTCCCGAACGTAAGGCTCTCGAAGATTATTTGTCTGTAGCTCTTGACGCCGGTACCATAGTCCCCTCCTCCTCTCCCGCCGGAGCGGGGTTTTTTTTTTGTCAAGAAGAAGGACGGGTCTCTGCGCCCCTGCATAGATTATCGAGGGCTGAATGACATAACAGTGAAGAATCGTTATCCGCTTCCTCTTATGTCTTCAGCCTTCGAGATCCTGCAGGGAGCCAGGTTTTTCACTAAGTTGGACCTTCGTAACGCTTACCATCTCGTGCGCATCAGGGAGGGGGACGAGTGGAAGACGGCGTTTAACACTCCGTTAGGGCACTTTGAATACCGGGTTCTTCCTTTCGGCCTCGCTAACGCTCCAGCTGTCTTTCAGGCATTAGTCAATGATGTCCTGAGAGACATGCTGAACATCTTTGTTTTCGTTTACCTTGACGATATCCTGATTTTTTCACCGTCACTCCAGATTCATGTTCAGCACGTTCGACGTGTCCTCCAGCGCCTTTTAGAGAATTGTCTTTTCGTGAAGGCTGAGAAGTGCACTTTTCATGCCTCCTCCGTCACATTTCTCGGTTCTGTTATTTCCGCTGAAGGCATTAAGATGGATCCCGCTAAGGTCCAAGCTGTCATTGATTGGCCCGTCCCTAAGTCACGCGTCGAGCTGCAGCGCTTTCTCGGCTTCGCGAACTTCTATCGTCGTTTCATCCGTAATTTCGGTCAGGTGGCAGCTCCTCTCACAGCCCTTACTTCTGTCAAGACGTGCTTTAAGTGGTCCGTTTCCGCCCAGGGAGCTTTTGATCTCCTCAAGAATCGTTTTACATCCGCTCCTATCCTTGTTACACCTGACGTCTCTAGACAGTTCGTTGTCGAGGTTGACGCGTCAGAGGTGGGAGTGGGAGCCATCCTTTCTCAGCGCTCCCTCTCTGACGACAAGGTCCACCCATGCGCGTATTTTTCTCATCGCCTGTCGCCGTCGGAACGTAACTATGATGTGGGTAACCGCGAACTGCTCGCCATCCGGTTAGCCCTAGGCGAATGGCGACAGTGGTTGGAGGGGGCGACCGTTCCTTTTGTCGTTTGGACTGACCATAGGAACCTTGAGTACATCCGTTCTGCCAAACGACTTAATGCGCGTCAGGCGCGTTGGGCGCTGTTTTTCGCTCGTTTCGAGTTCGTGATTTCTTATCGTCCGGGCTCTAAGAACACCAAGCCTGATGCTTTGTCTCGTCTCTTCAGTTCTTCAGTAGCCTCCACTGACCCCGAGGGGATTCTCCCTGAGGGGCGTGTTGTCGGGTTGACTGTCTGGGGAATTGAGAGGCAGGTAAAGCAAGCACTCACTCAAACTCCGTCGCCGCGCGCTTGTCCTAGGAACCTTCTTTTCGTTCCCGTTCCTACTCGTCTGGCCGTTCTTCAGTGGGCTCACTCTGCCAAGTTAGCCGGTCACCCTGGCGTTCGGGGTACGCTTGCTTCCATTCGCCAGCGTTTCTGGTGGCCCACCCGGGAGCATGACACGCGTCGTTTCGTGGCTGCTTGTTCGGTCTGCGCGCAGACTAAGTCCGGTAACTCTCCTCCTGCCGGCCGTCTCAGGCCGCTTCCTATTCCCTCTCGACCGTGGTCTCACATCGCCTTAGATTTTGTCACCGGACTGCCTTCGTCAGCGGGGAAGACTGTTATTCTTACGGTTGTCGATAGGTTCTCTAAGGCGGCTCATTTCATTCCCCTTGCTAAGCTTCCTTCTGCTAAAGAGACGGCACAAATCATCATCGAGAATGTTTTCAGAATTCATGGCCTTCCGTCAGACGTCGTTTCGGACAGAGGTCCGCAATTCACGTCTCAATTTTGGAGGGAGTTTTGCCGTTTGATTGGGGCTTCCGTCAGTCTCTCTTCCGGCTTTCACCCCCAGTCTAACGGTCAAGCAGAACGGGCCAATCAGACTATTGGTCGCATCTTACGCAGTCTTTCTTTTCGCAACCCTGCGTCTTGGTCAGAACAGCTCCCCTGGGCAGAATACGCCCACAACTCGCTTCCTTCGTCTGCGACCGGGCTATCTCCTTTTCAGAGTAGCCTCGGGTACCAGCCTCCGTTGTTCTCATCTCAGTTCGCCGAGTCCAGCGTCCCCTCCGCTCAGGCTTTTGTCCAACGTTGCGAGCGCACCTGGAAGAGGGTCAGGTCTGCACTTTGCCGTTATAGGGCGCAGACTGTGAGAGCTGCTAATAAGCGTAGAGTGAAGAGCCCTAGATATTGTCGCGGTCAGAGAGTTTGGCTCTCCACTCAGAACCTTCCCCTTAAGACGGCTTCTCGCAAGTTGACCCCGCGGTTCATTGGTCCATTCCGTATCTCTCAAATCATTAACCCTGTCGCAGTGCGACTTCTTCTGCCGCGATATCTTCGTCGCGTCCACCCGGTCTTCCATGTCTCCTGTGTCAAGCCCGTTCTTCGCGCCCCCGCTCGTCTTCCCCCCCCCCCCCCCCATCCTTGTCGAGGGCGCACCCATCTACAGGGTCCGTAGGATTTTGGACATGCGTCCTCGGGGCCGTGGTCATCAGTACCTAGTAGATTGGGAGGGGTACGGTCCTGAGGAGAGGAGTTGGGTTCCCTCTCGGGACGTGCTGGACCGTGCGCTGATCGATGATTTCCTCCGTTGCCGCCAGGCTTCCTCCTCGAGTGCGCCAGGAGGCGCTCGGTGAGTGGGGGGGTACTGTCATGTTGTCTTGTCTCTGTCCTTTCCCTTCACCCTGTCTCCCTCTGCTGGTCGTTGTTATGTTACCTTTTCTCCCCCTCTTTTCCCCAGCTGTGCCTTGTCTCCTCCTAATTACCCATTCACCCCGTTCCCCACCTGTTCCCTTTTTCCCTCTGATTAGGTCCCTATATCTGTCTCTGTTTCTGCTCCTGTCCTTGTCGGATTCTTGTTTGTTTGTTTATGTGTCTCATGCCTGAACCAGACTATCATCGTGTGTGCTGCAACCTTGTCCTGTCCTGTCGGAATCTACCTGTCCATCTGAGCCCACGTATGTTCGTCATTAAAGTACTCTGTTTGTTAATTCGCTTTTGGGTCCTCATTCACGCACCATAACATATTTAGCTAGCTTGCTGTTGCAAGCTAATTTGTCCTGGGATATAAACATTGAGTTGTTATTTTACCTAAAATGCACAAGGTCCTCTACTTCACCGATTAATCCACACATGTTTGTAGTCATCTCTCCTCCTTCCAGGCTTTTTCTCCTCCTGACTTTATATTGCGATTGGCAACTTTCATAAATTAGGTGCATTACCACCACTGATCACGTTTGTCTTTCAGTCACCCACGTGGGTATAACCAATGAGGAGATGGCACGTGGGTACCTGCTTCTATAAACCAATGAGGAGATGGCACGTGGGTACCTGCTTCTATAAACCAATGAGGATATGGCACGTGAGTACCTGCTTCTATAAACCAATGAGGAGATGGCACGTGGGTACCTGCTTCTATAAACCAATGAGGAGATGGCACGTGAGTACCTGCTTCTATAAACCAATGAGGAGATGGCACGTGGGTACCTGCTTCTATAAACCAATGAGGAGATTGCACGTGGGTGGGTACCTGCTTCTATAAACCAATGAGGAGATGGCACGTGGGTACCTGCTTCTATAAACCAATGAGGAGATTGCACGTGGGTACCTGCTTCTATAAACCAATGAGGAGATTGCACGTGGGTACCTGCTTCTATAAACCAATGAGGAGATTGCACGTGGGTACCTGCTTCTATAAACCAATGAGGAGATTGCACGTGGGTACCTGCTTCTATAAACCAATGAGGAGATTGCACGTGGGTACCTGCTTCTATAAACCAATGAGGAGATTGCACGTGGGTACCTGCTCCTATAAACCAATGAGGAGATGGCACGTGGGTACCTGCTTCTATAAACCAATGAGGAGATGGCACGTGGGTACCTGCTTCTATAAACCAATGAGGAGATGGCACGTGGGTACCTGATTCTATAAACCAATGAGGAGATTGCACGTGGGTACCTGCTTCTATAAACCAATGAGGAGATGGCACGTGGGTACCTGCTTCTATAAACCAATGAGGAGATGGCACGTGGGTACCTGCTTCTATAAACCAATGAGGAGATGGGACGTGGGTACCTGCTTCTATAAACCAATGAGGGGATGGCACGTGGGTGGGTACCTGCTTCTATAAACCAATGAGGAGATGGCACGTGGGTACCTGCTTCTATAAACCAATGAGGAGATGGCACGTGGGTACCTGCTTCTATAAACCAATGAGGAGATGGCACGTGGGTACCTGCTTCTATAAACCAATGAGAAGATGGCACGTGGGTACCTGCTTCTATAAACCAATGAGGAGATGGCACGTGGGTACCTGCTTCTATAAACCAATGAGGAGATGGCACGTGGGTACCTGCTTCTATAAACCAATGAGGAGATGGCACGTGGGTACCTGCTTCTATAAACCAATGAGGAGATGGGACGTGGGTACCTGCTTCTATAAACCAATGACGAGATGGGACGTGGGTACCTGCTTCTATAAACCAATGAGGAGATGGGACGTGGGTACCTGCTTCTATAAACCAATGAGGAGATGGGACGTGGGTACCTGCTTCTATAAACCAATGAGGAGATGGGACGTGGGTACCTGCTTCTATAAACCAATGAGGAGATGGGACGTGGGTGGGTACCTGCTTCTATAAACCAATGAGGAGATGGGACGTGGGTACCTGCTTCTATAAACCAATGAGGAGATGGCACGTGGGTACCTGCTTCTATAAACCAATGAGGAGATTGGACGTGGGTGGGTACCTGCTTCTATAAACCAATGAGGAGATGGGACGTGGGTACCTGCTTCTATAAACCAATGAGGAGATGGGACGTGGGTACCTGCTTCTATAAACCAATGAGGAGATGGGACGTGGGTACCTGCTTCTATAAACCAATGAGGAGATGGCACGTGGGTACCTGCTTCTATAAACCAATGAGGAGATGGCACGTGCTTCTATAAACCAATGAGGAGATGGGACGTGGGTACCTGCTTCTATAAACCAATGAGGAGATGGGACGTGGGTACCTGCTTCTATAAACCAATGAGGAGATGGGACGTGCTTCTATAAACCAATGAGAAGATGGGACGTGGGTACCTGCTTCTATAAACCAATGAGGAGATGGGACGTGGGTACCTGCTTCTATAAACCAATGAGGAGATGGCATGTGGGTACCTGCTTCTATAAACCAATGAGGAGATGGCACGTGCTTCTATAAACCAATGAGGAGATGGGACGTGGGTACCTGCTTCTATAAACCAATGAGGAGATGGGACGTGGGTACCTGCTTCTATAAACCAATGAGGAGATGGGACGTGGGTACCTGCTTCTATAAACCAATGAGGAGATGGGACGTGGGTACCTGCTTCTATAAACCAATGAGGAGATGGCACGTGGGTACCTGCTTCTATAAACCAATGAGGAGATGGCACGTGGGTACCTGCTTCTATAAACCAATGAGGAGATGGCACGTGGGTACCTGCTTCTATAAACCAATGAGGAGATGGCACGTGGGTACCTGCTTCTATAAACCAATGAGGAGATGGGACGTGGGTACCTGCTTCTATAAACCAATGAGGAGATGGCACGTGGGTACCTGCTTCTATAAACCAATGAGGAGATGGCACGTGGGTACCTGCTTCTATAAACCAATGAGGAGATTGCACGTGGGTACCTGCTTCTATAAACCAATGAGGAGATGGCACGTGGGTACCTGCTTCTATAAACCAATGAGGAGATGGCACGTGGGTACCTGCTTCTATAAACCAATGAGGAGATGGCACGTGGGTACCTGCTTCTATAAACCAATGAGGAGATGGCACGTGGGTACCTGCTTCTATAAACCAATGAGGAGATGGGACGTGGGTACCTGCTTCTATAAACCAATGAGGAGATGGCACGTGGGTACCTGCTTCTATAAACCAATGAGGAGATGGCACGTGGGTACCTGCTTCTATAAACCAATGAGGAGATGGCACGTGGGTACCTGCTTCTATAAACCAATGAGGAGATGGCACGTGGGTACCTGCTTCTATAAACCAATGAGGAGATGGCACGTGCTTCTATAAACCAATGAGGAGATTGCACGTGGGTGGATACCTGCTTCTATAAACCAATGAGGAGATGGGAGAGGTAGAACTTGCAGCGCAATCTATTTTAGCCCTTGGCAACGCAGACACTCGTTGGCGCGCGCGAGCAGTGTGGGTGCAATAATTGAATAATATAGATTTCTACATTTATTTTGCAGTCAACCTGTAAGAGTTACACAATGCTGAACCATCCGATCAACAACCAAAAAAACACCCACACTTTATTCATCCGCAACACGTAAGCAACATTTTCATACCTTCTCTCCTACAGCAACCAGAAACTCCTCCACAGTGACAGTAGC
This sequence comes from Oncorhynchus mykiss, assembly GCF_013265735.2. Classification (NCBI taxonomy): domain Eukaryota; kingdom Metazoa; phylum Chordata; class Actinopteri; order Salmoniformes; family Salmonidae; genus Oncorhynchus; species Oncorhynchus mykiss. The sequence goes on from NC_048578.1 coordinate 39,870,961, forward strand.
TTCAGTAACACACCTAAAGCCGTGCTGAAGTGACAGGGACGTCCCCACGTGGGTCGCCATCCACACCAATGTCAGGGCAATTCAAATAAGAAATACAATATATTTAATTCTTCCACAACAAATAAATCAAATAAATAATAATAATAATAACCTTAATCATTTATTGAAAAAAGGAAAACCAGCAAGAAAAGTCAAACAAAAAAGAAAACACAGACGATCTAACTCCAGACATCACTCGCACGCGCTCATACAATTCCCAGCATGCACTAAACACTCCCAGCATGCAGAGAAAGAGCGAAAGATAGAGAGAGAGAGAGAGAGAGAGAGAGAGAGAGAGAGAGAGAGACAGACAGAGAGAAAGAGAGAGAAATGGACCGGGCCTAAACCACACAAAAAACAGCACTAGACACTATGGAACACAAAGATGTTCTGGACTACACAAGGTCTGAGGTCCTTTGGCCTAAAGACTTCATCAAAGAAATCGTAAATATAGACATTGTCATCCTAAAAGAAACATGGTATAGAGCAGACGGACCCACTGGTTGCTCTCTAGGTTACAGAGAGCTAGTTGTCCCATCCACCAAACTACCAGGTGTGAAACAGGAAGAGACTCAGGGGGTATGCTAATTTGGTATAGAGCAGACCTAACCCACTCTATTAATTTAGTCAAAACAGGAACATTTTGCATCTGGCTAGAAATTAATAAGGAAATTATCTCAACAGAGAAAACATGTCCTCCTGTGTGCTACCTATATCCCCCAATAGAATCCCCATACTTTAATGAAGACATCTTCTGCATCCTAGAGGGGGAGATCAACCATTTCCAGGCTCAGAGACATGTACTAGTCTGTGTTGACCTAAATTCCAGAACTGGACAAGAACTTGAAACTCTCAGCACACAGGGGGACAAACACCTACCTGGAGGTGACAGCATTCCCTCCCCCATATGCCCCCCTAGACACAACATTGACAACATAATCAACATAACCAAAAAATGGGTCACAACTCCTGCAGCTTTGTCAGACACACGGTATGTACATAGTCAATGGTAGTCTTCAAGGGGACTCCTATGGTAGGCACACCTATAGCTAATCTGTTGGCAGTAGTACAGTAGACTACTTTATCACTGACCTCAAACCAGAGTTTCTCAGTGCGTTCACAGTCAGTGCATTGACAACACGTTTAGATCGCAGCAAAATCACAGTCTACCTGAACAGAGATATGCCCAAGCATCAAAGCCAAATGAACTGAATAACATTAATAAATGCTATAAATGGAAGGACAATAGTGTGTCAGTCTCCCCAAAAAACAATTAGGCAACAACAAATTCAATCCCTTCTAGACAAGGTGTAAACTTAGCAGTAGAAAACCTTAAGAGTATATTTGACCTCATAACTTCTCATCAAATCTAAACATTTCAAGCAGACAACCTACGAAAATGAAAAACAATGACAAATGGTTTTATGAAGAATGCAAAAACCTAAGAAAGATATTGAGAAACCTGTCCAACCAAAAACATAGAGACCCAGAAAACCTGTCACTATGGTGAATCACTAAAACAATACAGAAACATTAGAAATCAGCTCAATGTAACTGAATAATCCATATTCACGAACCCCTTCTGGGAAAATTGGAAAACACTAAACAAACAACAACACAAAGAATTATCTATCCAACGTGGAGATGTATGGGTAAACCACTTCTCCCATCTTTTTGGCTCTATAACAAAGAACAAACAGCAAAAACATACGCGATCAAATACAAATATTAGAATCAACTATAAAAGACCAGAACCCACTGGATTCCAGAACCCACTGGATTCTCCAATTACATAGCATGAACTACAGAACTACAGAACAAAATACAAACCCTCCAACCCAGAAAGGCCTGTAGATTGATGATTTCCCTAAATGAAATTATTAAATATACCACAATTGGCTATATTTAAACTCTTTAACATAATCTTCAGCTCTGGCATCTTCCCTAATTTTTGGAACCAAGGGCTGATCACCTAAATCCACAAAAGTGGAAACATATTTTACCCCATTAATTACAGGGAGAGATGCATCAATCTTGGGGAAATCCTCTGCATTATCATTAACAGCAGACTCGTATATTTCCTCAGCGTAAACAATGAGTGAGCAAATGTTAAATTGGCTTTTTAACAAATTACAGTACGATAGGCCACGTATTCACCCTGCAGACCCTAATTGACAAACAAACCAAAACAAACGCAAAGTCTTCTCATGCTTTGTTGATTTCGACTGAACTTGGCATTGATGGAAATTGATGGAAGGTGGTGTTGGGGGTAAAACATTCAACATTATAAAATAAAAAAAACAACAAGTGTGTGGTTAAAATTGGCAAAAAAAAGCATACATTTCTTCCCACAGGGCCGTGGGGTGAGACAGGGATGCATGTCAAGCCCCACCCTCTTCAACATATATATCAATGAATTGGCACTAGTACAGTCTGCAGCACCCGGCCTCACCCTACTAGAATCTGAAGTCAAATGTCTACTGTTTGCTGATGATCTGGTGCTTCTGTCACCAACCAAGGAGGGCCTACAGCAGCACCTAGATCTTCAGCACAGATTCTGTCAGACCTGGGCCCTGACAGTACATCTCAGTAAGACCAAAATAATGGTGTTCCAAAAAAGGTACAGCTGCCAGGACCACAAATACAAATTCCATCTAGACACCATTGCCCTAGAGCACACAAAAAACGATACATACCTCGGCCTAAACATCAGCACCACAGGTAACTTCCACAAAGCTGTGAACGATCTGAGAGACAAGCCAAGAAGGGCCTTATATAACATCAAAAGGAAGATCAAATTTGACGTACTAATTAGGATCAGGGAAAAAATACTTGAATCAGATATAGAACTAATTGCCTTTCATGGTTTTGATGTCTGGGGTCCGCTCACCAAATAGTAATTCACAAAATGGGACAAACACCAAATTGAGACTCTGCATGCAGAATTCTGAAAAAATATTCCCTGTGTACAACGTAAAATAACAAATAATGCAAGCAGAACAGAATTAGGCCGATAACTGCTAATTATCAAAATCCAGAAAAGTGTCATTAAATTCTACAACCACCTAAAATGAAGAGATTCCCAAACCTTCCATGACAAAGCCGTCACCTACAGAGAAATGAACCTGGAGAAGAGCACCCTAAGCAAGCTGGTCCTGGGGCTCAGATCACAAATACAAACAGACCCCACAGAGCCACAGGCAGCAACCTAATTAGACCCAACCAATTAGACCCCAACCAAATTATGGGAAAACAAAAAGTTAATTAGTTGACACATTAGAAAGTATTTACAAAAAAAACAGAGCAAACTAGAACGCTATTTGGCCCTAAAGAATTCCAAAATCAAATCCAATGTTGATAAACTCCCATATCTACTGGGTGAAATACCAGTGTGCCTTCACAACAGCAAGATGTGTGACCTGTTGCCACGAGAAAAGGTCAACCAGTGAAGAACAAACACCATTGTAAATAAAACCCATATTTTTTTATTTTTTTATTTTTTTATTTTCCCTTTTGTATTTATCACCTTGAACTAATAATGTCACTTTGGGTTCGTTTAATGAACTAGTTGTCTGACTACATTGCATACATTATGGACTCAGACATCAATTCGAGACCTAGTTTTAATTTAGGGTCGGAAGTTTACATACACCTTAACCAAATACATTTACACTCAGTATTTCACAATTCTGACATTTAATCCTAGTAAAAATTCCCTGTCTTAGGTCAGTTAAGGTCACCACTTTATTTTAAGAAAGTGAAATGTCAGAATTATAGTAGAGAGAATGATTTATTTCAGCTTTTATTTCTTTCATCACATTCCCAGTGGGTCAGAAGTGTACATACACTCAATAGTAATTGGTAGCATTGCCTTTAAATTGTTTATCTTGGGTCAAACATTTCGGGTAGCCTTCCACAAGCTTCCCACATTAAGTTGGGTGAATTTTGGCCCATTCCTCCTGACAGAGCTGGTGTAACTGAGTCAGGTTTGTAGGCCTCCTTGCTCGCACGTGCTTTTTCAGTTCTGCCCACAAATTTTCTATAGGATTGAGGTCCTATATGATTGAGGTCAATACCTTGACTTTGTTGTCCTTAAGCCATTTTGCCACAACTTTGGAAGAATGCTTGGTGTTATTGTCCGTTTGGAAGACCCATTTGCGAGCAAGCTTTAACTTCCTGACTGATGTCTTGAGATGTTGCTTGAATATATCCACGTAATTTTCCTGCCTCCCGATGCCATCTATTTTGTGAAGTGCACCAGTCCCTCCTGCAGCAAAGCACCCCCACAACATGATGCTGCCACCCCCATGCTTCACGGTTGGGATGGTGTTCTTCGGCTTGCAAGCCTCCCCCTTTATCCTCCAAACATAATGATGGTCATTATGGCCTAACAGTTATATTTTTGTTTCATCATACCAGAGGACATTTCTACAAAAAGTACGATCTTTGTCCCCATGTGCAGTTGCAAACCATAGTCTGGATTTTTATGGCGGTTTTGGAGCAGTGGCTTCTTCCTTGCTGAGCGGCCTTTCAGGTTATGTTGATATAGGACTTGTTTTACTGTGGATATAGGAACTTTTGTACCTGCTTCCTCCAGCATCTTCACAAGGTCATTTGCTGTTGTTCTGGGATTGATTTGCACTTTTCGCACCAAAGGATGTTCATCTCTAGGAGACAGAGCGAGTCTCCTTCCTGAGCGGTATGACGGCTGTGTGGTCCCATTGTCACGTTCTGACCATAGTTCTGCTATTTTATCTTTCTTTTAGTATGGTCAGGGCGTGAGTTGGGTGGGAAGTCTATGTTTGGTTTTCTATGTTGGTTTTTGAGTTCGGCCTAGTATGGTTCTCAATCAGAGGCAGCTGTCAATTGTTGTCCCTGATTGAGAATCATACTTAGGTAGCCTGGGTTTCAGTTTTGGGTTGTAGGTGTTTGTCTTCCGTGTCAGTGTTTGCCACGGGACTGTGTCGTTCATTTCACGTTTATTGTTTTGTATTTTGTAGTGTTCAGTTTATGTTTTAAAATAAACATTATGGACACTTACCATGCTGCGTTTTGGTAATCCGATCCTTATCGCTACTCCTCCTCAGAAGAGGAGGACAGGATCCCTTACACCCATGGTGTTTATACTTGCATACTATTGTTTGTACAGATGAACGTGGTACCTTCAGGCGTTTGGAAATTGCTCCCAAGGATGAACCAGACTTGTGGAGGTCTACAATTTCTATTCTGAGGTCTTGGCTGAATTATTTTGAATTTCCCATGATGTCAAGCAAAGTGGCACTCGGTTTGACGGTAGGCCTTGAAATACATCCACAGGCACACCTCCAATTGACTCAAATGATGTCAATTAGCCTATCAGAAGCTTCTAAAGCCATGACATAATTTTCTGGAATTTTCCAAGCTGTTTAAAGGTTAAAACTCGTTTTTCAACCACTCAATAAATGTCTTGTTATCAAACTACAGTTTTGGCAAGTCGTTTAGGACATCTACTTTGTGCATGACACAAGTAATTCTTTCAAAAATTGTTTATTTCACTTATAATTCACTGTATCACAATTCCAGAGGGTCAGAAGTTTACATACACTAAGTTGACTGTGCCTATAATGACTCCAACCTGTAAACTTCCGACTTCAACTGTACATTTGGTTGTTTGACATGTATTCAACGTGAAATCAACAACATTTTGAACCATGTCATTGTATTTAGGTTACACGTTGGGTGAAACAAAGACACTGAACTAAAATGATCCTGAAATGATTCAACAAGTTTGATGAAGACATACATAGATCAGACTGCTAGTCACAACAAAACTGGGTACTGTGAGGAAACTGTCAACGCTGAAGATGATGGAATCCATTGAGAGGCTCAGTGTACTAATCACCCACCCTGAGAGAGAGACATGAAACAGTATGATCCAGGAAAGACATCTGCAGATGAACAAAGACATTTTACCCCTCAAAGAGTGTCAACTGTGACTGTAATGAGTGTATTTCTGTCATCCCAGAGAGAGAGGCCTGGCACTCTGCTGTTCAACCTGCCAATCATCCAAGCTTTGTGTCAGCCATGTTGTGTCAAACTACACTCCTAGTACCATGCTTAGATCCCCGAAATGGATGTCGTTTTGTGGTGATGAAAATCCTCAAGAGTTCTCAGTTGTCTTTAAAGCTGAGATAAGCTAGAGACCCCTGGAGTAGGAGGTGGAGAAAGTCGAGAGGAGAAGGAGGCTGAGGAGGTGGAGGAGAGGAAAATGAGGGTGAGACGAGGAGGACAGGTGTCACTGTAGGTTTCAGAGGCTGGAGTACTTTGACACCTCTCTAGCTCTCCCTCCCTTCCTTCTCTATCTGTCTCTCTCTCTCTCTCTTTTTCCCTCATTCTCTCTGGAAGTGACATGTTGAAGTGGAGCATCAGTGAGAGATGACAAAAAGAGACATAAACAGACTAAGATGGAGAGACGAAGCGATGGAGGGATGGAGAGATGGAGGGAGGGATGGAGGGATGATAGATGGAGGGATGGAGAGATGTAGGGGATGGATGGAGGGATGATTGATGGAGAGATGAAGGGATGGAGGGATGATAGATGGAGGGATGAGGGATGGAGAGATGGAGGGATGATAGATGGAGGGATGTAGGGATGATAGATGGAGGGATGGAGGGATGATAGATGGAGGGATGGGGGGATGGAGAGATGGAGGGATGGAGGGATGATAGATGGAGGGATGGAGAGATGAAGAGATAGAGAGATGGAGAGATGAAGAGATGGAGAGATGAAGAGATGGAGGGATGTTGGGGACGGATGGAGGGATGATAGATGGGGGGGATGGAGAGATGGAGAGATGAAGAGATGGAGGGATGTTGGGGACGGATGGAGGGATGATAGATGGGGGGATGGAGAGATGGAGAGATGAAGAGATGGAGAGATGAAGAGATGGGGGATGGAGGGATGTTGGGGATGGAGAGATGAAGAGATGGGGGGATGGAGGGATGTGTCAGCTCAAAGTGACAGGTTTCTCATTAGCACGTATCACCTTTAAAAAGAAAAGTTGCTCCCACTAACTATTACTGTCTGGCTGAGAGAAGATTGAAGAAGTACACAGTATCTGGGGGACTTCGATAGATAAAGAACCTTCTTGCCCAGAGTTGTTAACACAACCACACATGCATTTATTATACCTGGAGAGGCTGATGTATATATTATTGTATTATCCCAGTATGTAACAGCTCCTTCTGGGGTCTTTGAACAGATACAGCTCTTTGTTATTCAGACTTGTAGTCCTGGATGGTGATGGTGGTCCATCCCAAATGGCACCCTACGTCCTAAATCCTGCCCTATAGGCCCTGGTCAAAGGTAGTGCACTATAAAGTTATTTGTGTGACATTTGGGATGCAATCGTGAGGAAGACTGTTCGAGGAAATTAGTAGGAACGGGAGGAAACTTCACAGCAGGGGAGGGGAAGAGCTAGATCTCTGTGGAGAACAACTGCTAGGTTTTGGTCTCAGTTGGTCTTCAATGGGATTCAGTTTTTTTTTTCCCCGAATGACATAAGGTTGTTCGTTGAACTTGTAAACTCCAATGTAATCGTATACTCAGGACAATGGCTACATTCGTGATAGATTTTTGTTGTTGTTGTATCGATTATGTTACGGAGGCTATTCAATCTAAAGTGCTGTAAAAATGGTTTCAACAAACACCAATATGAATGTGTAAATGTGACCAGATGATAAAAGATTGTTGGTTGTTTTGCTTCTAAACTTTCACGTACAATCGTACTCTGCAAGTTTCCTACTACATTCCAAGGTTCTTACGAATTGACTCTGTTTCCTCTGAGTCGTTAACAACACATACTGTATGATTTTAGCCAATTTATGCCACTATTTTGCTTTTCCCCAAACTATTTGCCTTCCCCACAAAAAAATTCCAGGTTGTCGGCATATTCTTAAATGGTAAACGATTGTCAGACGTCTTGGGTTGTTCAGTGTGACAGGGTCTAGGTCTGACATTAAACTATCTCTACGTACGGACGTCTTGGGTCGTTCAGTTTGAAAGGGTCTAGGTCTGACATTAAACTATCTCTACGTACGGACGTCTTGGGTCGTTCAGTTTGACAGGGTCTAGGTCTGCCATCAACTACCAGTTGGTGTTGAACTGCTGGTGCCGACACACGATCAGATTCAGTTGGTGTTGAACTGCCGGTGCTGACACAGGATCAGATCCAGTTGGTGTTGAACTGCCGGTGCCGACACACGATCAGATTCAGTTGGTGTTGAACTGCCGGTGCTGACACAGGATCAGATCCAGTTGGTGTTGAACTGCCGGTGCTGACACAGGATCAGATCCAGTTGGTGTTGAACTGTCGGTGCCGACACGCGATCAGATCCAGCTGATGTAGCCTACAGTTTCCATAAATGTATATGAATGTAGGACGAGCATAATCATGTTTGTAAGTGTATGTGTGTCTGTGTGTGTGAATGTGTGTTTGTAAGCGTGTGTGTGTGTGTGTGTGTGTGAGTGTGAGTGTGTGTGTGTGTGTGTGTGTGTGTGTGCGTGTGTGCGTGTGTGTGTGTTCTCAGGGTTGACTTACATATTCTCCCCCATGTCTTCCCAGCCTCCCAATCTTCTTGTCTGATTCCAACCGTGTTCCTCCTCCTGATCTCCTAAATGTAATCCTCTTAGAGCTCTTCCAGAAGGTGGTGTTGTTAGAAGGTGCCAGAACATATTATAGATGTTGTTCTAGTAATTAAAAGGCTTTAGGGTTTCTTCTAACACGGTGGTTAGTGTGATCACCAGCATGTATCATCCTGGAGGAGCACCACCTTCACTTCCTGCTTGTGATGGCTGATCTTAGCTGGTTGTGATGGCTGATCTTAGCTGATTGTGATGGCTGATCTTAGCTGGTTGTGATGGTTGATCTTAGCTGGTTGTGATGGTTGATCTTAGCTGGTTGTGATAGTTGATCTTAGTTGGTTGTGGTGGCTGATCTTAGCTGGTTGTGATGACTAATCCTAGCTGGTTGTGATGGTTGATCTTAGCTGGTTGTGATAGTTGATCTTAGTTGGTTGTGATGGTTGATCTTAGCTGGTTGTGATGGCTGATCTTAGCTGATTGTGATGGCTGATCTTAGCTGGTTGTGATGGTTGATCTTAGCTGGTTGTGATGGCTGATCTTAGCTGGTTGTGATGGTTGATCTTAGCTGGTTGTGATGATTGATCTTAGCTGGTTGTGATGGTTGATCTTAGCTGGTTGTGATAGTTGATCTTAGTTGGTTGTGATCATTGATCTTAGCTGGTTGTGACGGTTTATCTTAGCTGATTGTGATGGTTGATCTTTGCTGGTTGTGATGGTTGATCTTAGCTGGTTGTAATGGTTTATCTTAGCTGGTTGTGATGGTTGATCTTAGCTGGTTGTGATGGTTGATCTTAGCTGGTTGTGATGATTGATCTTAGCTGGTTGTGATGGCTGATCTTAGCTGGTTGTGATGGCTGATCTTAGCTGGTTGTGATGGCTGATCTTAGCTGGTTGTGATGGTTGATCTTAGTTGGTTGTGATGGTTGATCTTAGCTGGTTGTGATGGCTGATCTTAGCTGGTTGTGATGGTTGATCTTAGTGGGTTGTGATGGTTGATCTTAGCTGATTGTGACGGTTTATCTTAGCTGGTTGTGATGGCTGATCTTAGCTGGTTGTGATGGTTGATCTTAGCTGGTTGTGATGGTTGATCTTAGCTGGTTGTGATGGTTGATCTTAGCTGGTTGTGATGGGTGATCTTAGCTGCTTGTG